>NW_008237229.1:5974291-5984796 GCF_000691975.1 Corvus brachyrhynchos | reverse complement strand
CGTGTACAGTTAGGCATGTTTCGTAGTAGAAAATAAGCTGCATAATGTAAAATCACTGTAGCAAATCAAAGTCTCTATACAAATATCAGTGTTGCACAAGCTATATTTTAGGCATGAATCTTTCAATAATTTGCTTTAAATGGGAATTGTCATGTTATCTTGCCTATTAACTTCTAAGCTTTTATTTGTCTCAGGTTCAAATGCTTGCATTTCCAGTGGACAGAAATATCATTACTATTGATGCATAATAGAATTAGAGTAGTTCCTTCAAAAAGTCTTGAATTTTTGTATGCAAGATTGACAAAAAAATCGAAGTCCCTATTGGATTTGTGATTTTGGCACTTCCCTCTTTTCAGAACTACACATAAAAGGTCTTTTTCATTGTTCCTGTATTTTATAATATCACTTTAAGGATTTCTTACCTTTTTCTTCCCCCCTGCATGAAACTGGCTTAGAACTGTCTATTTTCATAGTCAGTAATCCCACAAGTGCATCAGGAATTTCTAACAGCCACTCTTCCTGGTGTGATTACCCTTGCTACCACAGATGACAAGGAAACCAAGGGAGATTTCTCCAGGTCTTGCTGGAAGGATGAGGTAGCAAAGAAGACCAAAACATTGAAATAGCACTCATATTCTCAATAGCACTCATTATATTCTCATATTGTCTTATAACTTTACCTCTATAGGAAAGATTGCAAAAGTTTTATAAGGGTTTCATTTAGACATCCTGAAGAATATGTGTCTGGGAGACAAGGCTTCCCAAAAGCAATCATGAATTTGTTGCCTCAATACTAAACCAAAGTACAATTAACAGTCAACTAAGCAAAAAAAGTGAGAAAAAAAAAAAGAGGAATATAAAAGTACCATAAGTGTGAATTTGATAGCTCTACATGAAAGATGTCCTACTATCTTTTTTTGAAAATCGATAATCTATTAAGTAGGTACAGTACTCTGAACTACCCTTGTGAGTTTCAATTCCTCAAAAGAGCTAAAAATTGATTTAACTCATAGTTTCTAATTGCAGCTATAGATTGCTTTTGAAATCTATATAGCTCACCTTCTTTTCTTCTGTGTTTTCAATTTTACTTGCCATTTGTTCTGTTTTATTCTCCTTTGTTCTACCAAGATGAACACTTTTCAATTTTCTATGCATAAGTCATTACTCCTTATTGTTGCTTAGTGGGTCCTTTGGCATCCCTAGCTTAAACTGAGTAATTAAAAGAGCTCAGAAAATCCTTAGCCTAAGCTTTCGACAAAGCAGAAAAGTGAATTGTTCCCCCAGTGGCTGCTGTTGAAAGGAAAGAAG
Organism: Corvus brachyrhynchos; assembly: GCF_000691975.1. Lineage (NCBI taxonomy): Eukaryota > Metazoa > Chordata > Aves > Passeriformes > Corvidae > Corvus > Corvus brachyrhynchos. Next base: position 5,983,488 of record NW_008237229.1, on the reverse strand, counting down.
GAAATTGAGGAAACAGGATGATTAAACTTTACACCACTACCTCATATTTTATTCAGTGTGATCAGAGAATACTTAGCTAGTTCACCACCATGGGGAAATTTTTCATGTTGATTGATAGCAGTAGCTCCTACTTTTAACATGGAATTAAGATTTAAAAATATGTGATGATTTTAAAGTACTTCAAGGTAAAAAACTGTTCAACTAACCAGCTTTCATCTCAATGAAATCTACTATTTAAATTAGTGTGCTGAAGCAAAAAGTGACTGACCACCATTTAAATGAACAGCAACCCCCAAAAGCTAAATATTAGGTAGCGCAACACCTGCTGCTATTATACGTTATAGAATTGTTCTTCAAACCCCTTCATGTAGAGTAAGTGAATCATCCTATTTTCTTGTCAATCATTGTAGTTAATGAAAAAAAATAATAATATCAGGAGAACATAATCCAAACAACTAGAGAAGAGGCTGTGTTTATCTGTCTTTTGTTTTCATTATAAGAACTAAGTAATAATATTGTGGAAAACCATATTTCTTATTAATTTATGCTCTGCAAGTCAGAGAGAGCACAGAGATTTTCATCAGATCCCTTGGGCATGATATTCATCTGTTTAGACAGTAAATTTAAAAACCAGGTTAATTCTGGACTCAGCTCAGTGGGACTGCACATCCGCACATAGTTAAGAGTGACTGTATATGTTCCATGAATGTGCAACAAATTTCACACTGCAGCATATTTTATGGTGTAAAACAGCATAAATCATATCCCTAAATAATCCACTGAGTTTTATGAAGAATTAGTAAATTTTATATATATATGATTTTTCATTTTAGCATACTCAATTCCTGGTATACTCTGAATTTTATTAGACACACTGCTTTAATAGCTAACTTAAATTATTGTACAGCTCTCTCTTGAAAGATGGCTTTATAGGGTTGTGTTAATACATGCCCTTCCTCAGCTGTTTTGGAGGGCTATACCAGCAGTGAAACCTTTTTACTAAACTTAAAACATCAAGATATATTAGTTATTTGAACCTGAAAGATTTTTTTTATTATAAGAAAATAAGTTATTATAAGAAAATTTGTATACTTTACAGGGTGGTATGTTGTGTCCATTATACAGTGCACTGAAACAAATATTTTTTGTCCTGATACCTGTCAATGACAAATTACAAAATTCAATTGACATTTCATAGTGCAATTTCTAAATGAGAATAAAAAATTCAATTTTTTTACACACATTTTAACGGAGGATTTTTGTGTGAATACTCCTCAAAATTAGTCTAAAACTAATGAAAATTTTAAATCTCTGGATATTTGTAATACTTATAATGGATTGACTGTATTGCCTCTGAACTCTATTGACTTGCTATCTGTTACAGGGTAATTTCAGTCTCTCGGCTTTGTATTGTGGTATTAATACATATTAAGTGTTATTTTTATTGTCAAATGTTTTGAACAGGTACCAGTTTGTCTAATTGCCAGGAGTCATCTCAGAAACACATTACGTGCCAACAGACATATCTGGCTGCAGACTGAAAGTACCAGCTTCAAAGAAACTTCATGGTTTCCCCCTTTTTCCATGAGAGGTAAACTGAAGCTGGGGCATGTTGTTTATCCCAGTTAGGAAGAACAATTGATGCTGTGCCTAATATAATTTATAAAATTCTCTATATTTACAAAAAATACATACATATCTTTTCATATCTGAGTGGAGACTGCAATCTTCAATTAAAAACAGCAACTGTTTCCAAACCTCTCATATCTCATGTTCTTGCAGGAAGGTTGATGAGGCTTTAGGAGGTGCTTTGTCTCCTTGTTTTCACTTACGCATACCTCCTCTACAGAAATATCTAGTTGAATATGCTATGGACAGAGAGTTTAAATTTCTGAACAGTCTTATATTTTCTTTCATTTTTAATGGATATATGACTGCAACATAAACCTTAAACAGAAGAAGAATAAAGTTTTGAAAGAACTTCAATCTAGTGACCATGGTAGAGTTATTTATTGCAGTCCACAGCATAATGAATGTCCACTAGAATTGAAATAATAAGTAAATAATAAAATAGTGTAACCCAGCATATATAATCCCAAGACAATGTCTATTTACATGCACCAATCCAGTCTCTGAGGTACATAGCCTGCATTATTAAATCCTGAACAAATATGTATTAGATTAATATCTGAAATTAGTTGCATCTGTTAAAGTAATGTTTTGCCATATTTCATTTTCACTGTAATTTATTGTACATATCGTATGAACTCTAGAGTGAGAAACAATAAAACTAAAAATTGTATTAAATATATATTTCATTGCATATGAAGCTAAACTATATTTTAATTTAATGCAACAATCCTGAACACATTAATGCTGTGCACTTCAAAGCTTGGAATGGCAAACTGCTTGTCTTCTTATAAACTCTATTTAAAAAAACCCCACACAGCAGAAATATTTCAAAAAGTAATTATATGGTATTTTTAACTGTTCGATATAGAATATGATGGCCCAAACGTAATTACCCTGTAATCGGTGCACTTGACAGTCTCATTCTGAAACAAACTTTGATTTTACAAACAAGGCTTCTGTGTCAGTTTTTCTTTCACTAGTTCGGGCACGATTAGTAAGTGTGCTGATATCCAATGAGACTGACTATTTTTCTGGTTAAATTTAAGTCACAATTTATCTGTTCAGTATCTCACTAATCATGCTGGTACAGTTTTTGTATTCGATAGAGTAGCACTATCAATCCAAAACTGCAACACTTCCAGGTAAAGAAGGTTTTTAGTATCTAGAGCAAATTTCTCTTCCCAAGTGAGAATTACAGAGTGACTTTCCAGGTTGCGCTGCCACTATCATTCTCTGTAATTTCAAGGGGAAGAGGGGAGAGGAAGAAGAAGAAAAAGCAGAAATAATTTCAAACACTGTTCCTGACACATTTTGTCCTTATTTACAGGCCAGAATAAACAACAGTAAAAAAAAATGCTAATGAAAATAAAAATCTTGATTCTGAGAGCCCTGTCTGAAATTATACCTGTATGAGTAAATTTAAATTCCTGACTATTTGGCACTTTAGGTTTGCTGAAGTGATATTATGAAGGATGTCACCAGGACAACAAACATCTTGAAGGCTGTCTGAGCTCGAGCACACTGATTCAGCAAGAAAAGCCTGACACTTTGGGATACAGTCACTTCAGAAACAAAAAGCTGCTTGTTTAAAATGAAATTCAATCTATTGAATTATTCAACAATAATTGATTACATTAGGTAGAAAACCCCTCACTAGCACTCACTCACATTAGTGAATTAGAAATAGAAAGCACTGTCAGAATGAAAGTATAAATACAGCTAAAGTTGCAGTCAGAAGTACTTTGCAGTAGACAGCAAAGACTGCATAATTGGATAGTGCAATCTGACAGCATGTGAAGTGTAGTGAACATGGAAGATCCATCTAGTGTTAATTTTACCTAGGAAAGTAATTCTAATGAATAGCCTTTCAACTCCAGGTATTTTTATAAAAAAATTGATCACAGCATTTACATTCTCATCTATTGGCATTGTGTCATAAGAAGCAAGTTGATTTGAAAGATGAATCAGATGCAGTTTTTGTGTCATGATTATTGATTATCTTTCAACCTGTAAAGACTCTGTAAGGTTATGAAGCGCTTAAAGATTTATTACCTTTATAGATCTATCTTTTCTGTGGTGATGAAAGTAAACATAAATCTTCTTTACCAAATGATACAGTAAACATGATTGCTTTAAATAATTAAAAACATATTAAACATAAAGAAATAACACTCACTGCAATTTTTTTCAAGTTAAGAAAGGAATTGAATAAACATTTTTAATAGGCCGTTCTGCTTTGAAGAACTTGACAATTTTTTTATTTTGCACTTTGTCAGAATGCATAGAAACACCTCCCAAATTCCTGCATTTAGAGGCCTAAGAAAAGTACTGGGTTTTCTTCTGCCTTGTAAGTGTAGTTGAGGAAGATATGTAGGAAGGAAGTGAAGCAGCAGTAAAAAAAAGTGATGACAAAGAAGGAAACAGAAATCAACGGAGTTGAGTTTGCTCAGTATCTACTAATGTTGCTCAGAATTTATAGACATTGGCCAAACAATGCACTTAACAGGCATATATGAACTCTACAATTGCACCAAAGAGCAATGACCCACTTTAGGCTGACAGAAACTTCCAACATACAGAAACCCATTCCTTCCCTCTCTACCTTGGTATGGCCCCAAACCAGCTTCTGTGACTGTTCTGTAGCCACTTACAGTTAAATGGAGTCATGTCAGCAAAGCTTTTAATTTTTAAAGCTGTTTAAGATGATCTAGTTCATCCTGATTGCAAATTAGGTCTTGGTGGCAGCTATTCATAGATTGTTGAGAATGACAGACAGACAGTGGAGAACAGATGGGTTTCTGGAGGTAATTCCAACCCCCTCAGACATACCCAGAAAGCTGTCTGCCCACACACTCAAAATTCATTCTTAAAAGGCAAACCTAATCCCAGCCTTTTTGCTCAGTAATCCTTTTCTATACTCCATAGTGTACAATCAGCATAACGGCATCACTCTGTGCTAAATCCTCATGTAATTCTCATGGTACATGTAGAAAGTGATCCAACTAGTACCCTACTGTGTGTTGTATTACTATACGCATAGGCGTTGTTTGCGGAGGATTAAAGTTGCTTTGGATGATGTTTGTAGGTAAGAAGGAGATAACTGAAATACTCATTGTTGATCTGGATAAACAGCAAGCTCTATTCCTCAAGACACAATCGATTCTGGAAGCATCTGAGAGCTTTGAGGTTTTTGCCTCTTGATCATCTACAAGGATCTGGGTTTAGTCAGTAGAGAATGAATACGTGTGTAGATTCACTGAGTAATGGTGACTCCTTAGACTGGTTTTGAGGACTACAGTACCAATTCTCATAAGACTTCAGCATCATTCTTTGTACACATTGATGGATTGAGGCAGAGTTCCAGTGAGGCCATGGGCACTGAGATGATGTTAGATTTAGCTTGAAAAACACTAAAAGACAGTGTACATAGGAAAACTGACAGGCAGAAAATAAGGAAATAGTTTGTTTAGTAGCAGTCTGTATAATGATGTATGAATATTTTTCCATTAGATGTTGACATACATCAAGGTCTTTCATTTGCTGGAAAATCATTGTTTTATAGATCAGCACTGTAGTGTTGATAATATATTCTTAAGAGAAATATTGTGAGCAGGCTGTTTTTAATTTTTGTAAGATCTATCTCTCTATCTACATTTGCATGTGGATGTATTTACTGCTGAAATTAATAAGTACTTCTTTACTAGAATCTTAGAATTAGAATTTTTCTTTAGAAATATTATGCTTATAACATTTTTGTATGTCAGAGATGCTTAATATTTCCATGTCATAGATGATTAATATTCATGTTACTCCTTTTAATTAGAAATTTAGTTAGAATTTATATTTTCTGTCATTTCCAAGCTAAGCTCTCTAAAAAAAAAGTCAACTAATTTACTGCTACCTTCTTATGAAACCTCATTTTAAACCTGATACTGACACTGTTTTGACCTTTTCCACAACCTTTCACTTTCACATGAAAGTATTTGGGAAAGTAGCTTTGCTCAAGCCTTCAACCACCTCCCACATACCATTATCATTCATCTTTTTCAGTCTATATTTGTTCTGAGCATAGCAAGAAAACAACCCATCTTCATGTAACTATCAGCCAGTTATTGCTATATAGTAGCCAATGATTGTATTGTCTTCCCCACATTTCTTACATGTCTACTTATCGGCAGTGGTTGGTAAACTTTTTTGCCATTGCCTAATAAATATGAAAAGAACTGGCTTTGCAGGTAATCCCAGCTGTTTTTGCTGCAGTGACTGGAGAGACAGAGACTCTGCACGGGTTGGGTCACCCTGTGCAAAGCAGACAGCATTATTTCCTTTGGACATGCCTGTCCCTTTCCTTTGATGGTTAAAAGGATCCAAGTAATCAGTTTAGACAATTAGACAGATGAAGATAATCTTAGCCTTCTCACTGTGTACCTATTGATATTTCTATTAATCTCATGTATGAATGTAGCACACAGTAACCCCTTGAGAAGGGACACCCTAAGCAGGATCAGCTCATCCAGTTTCTTTCAGATTTCACCTCAGCGAGTGTTTTTTATACTTTTCACCTTTTTCTTTTTAAAACATGTTTTTGGCTTTCTATGTGGAAAAGCAAATCCACTATTTCTTAAAGAGTTGTGGTCTGAAGTATTTTTGTAATCGTTGGCAGTTCTGGTGTAAGGTTACTTCAACAGTTAACAGACTAGTTAGACAGTTAACAGACAGTTAGCAAGTCTTGCTAAAAATGTTGATTTTTAATTCAAATACACAAAATGCAATAAACAGAGAATTTCATACTGGGACAGATCTGCTTGGTAACTGTCCTTCTTTGAAATGTAGCTGGTTTATAACTGTACTCATCATCTCTTTATTTTACAGATCTCCTCTTAGATTAGATGACTTGGACAAGTTCATTTCAGTGTCCAAATCCCACTCAAATTACACTGTCAATGTCATGTGAAATCTTTCAGATTTCATTACTTAACATCAGAAAAACCCTACAGAATACAGTTTTTTGTGATGGAAACAAACAAAAAATAAATGCATCTCTATATCCTTGGCATGTCCAACACTTGCAGTGGGAGACAGATTAGATATTTCAGGCATTGGTAAAAAAATACAGGACCTTCCCCTACCTCTTAGGGCATTGCAATCAGTTCATCTTAAGCAATTAGACACCTTACTTTATTCACAATGTCTGTGTGGCACTGTGCCATTTATAAAAAATTTACAGTCTCAGTCTGATTGCTACTAGATGCAGTTTTAGCATTGAAGCTGAGGAATATGTATTAAGACTGTGTTAATTTTTCAGCAATGAGTATTCTTAAAGGACAGAGCGGAAGAGGATTGACTGTGCTATGTTGAAAATTTGCTTTATACCAATTTCAATGTGACTTCTCCTACAGAGTTTTATTCTGGGACTACTGCTTTCATAAGCTGCCTATCTGGCACCTCTGATTTTTCACATGGAATGTCATTACATTCCACGAGATATGTTTGTTTAATCTTCAGCAGTCCATTATTTTTGCAGTAAGCAACATAAGCTATATAAAAAGGTTAAGTTTAGTAGAAGAAAAACGATTTATATCTAATAATGCTGTCAAATATTTACATCTGGCTGAAAGATCACTTATTGAATTTCTAAAGCTCATTGAATTTGTATGGAATAACTTTACTAAAATATGGATTAGTGTGTAGGAAAAAATATCAATATATGTATGTAAAATTTTTTCATTTAACCACTTTACCAATTGCCTTACTATATTCAACTATCTGATCTGCTAACCAATGTGAAGAGAAAAAGTATATTAAAAAGGTGCCAGTTTTTCAACAATTTTAAGTCAGTGATATTGACAAAAGTGACTCTTGTTGGTTTTGTTGTTTTTATAAGAGCAGCAGCTCTCGCTGGAGGACATCCAAATAGCAAAAAAACTAGTGAAGGGTCTGGAGCACAAGTCTTATGAGGAGCGGCTGAGGGAGCTGGGGTTGTCTAGCCTGGAGAAAAGGAGGCTCAGGGGAGACCTTATCACTCTCTACAACCACCTGAAAGGAGGGTGTAGGCAAATGAGGGTTGGCCTCTTCTCCCAGGCAATAAGGAACAACACATGAGAAAACAGCCACAAGTTGCACCAAGGTAGTTTTTGATAGCATATTAGGAAATTTTTGTTACTAAAAAGGGTTAACAAGCGCTCAAATAGGATCCCCAGGGAAGTAGTGGAATCATCATCCCTGGAAGTATTCAAAAAATGTGTGGATGTGGTGCTTAGGGACCTAGCTTAGTGGTGGACTTAGCAATACTAGGTTTATAGGTGAACTAGGGGATCTTAAATATCTTTTCCAATCTAAATGATTCTATTATTCTATTATAATAACAAAATGCAAAACAAAAGCCCCAATCAACAGAACAAAAAACCCCAGTGGTTTAGTTATCTCTTTTTCTTTGTTAGGTTCTTTAAAAGTCCCATATACTTTTCATTGCACAGCAATATTTATGTTTGGGTTGGCTGTTTTTCCCCCAGAACTGAGAGGGCCTTTTAACAGTTAATCTTCTGAACTTACATAAAGCCTGTCTTAGTCAGAAAATCTTTGACTCTTTGAATTGGCACTATGTATTATGGTGATTTTGCCAATACATATGGCCATGACAATGTATGTTTGCAAAATGACTGTCAGGTTTTATATTAACATATGCTGGATACTTTGGCTTTTTCTTATCCATGATACCTTACAGAACACAGTATATAGAAAAGAGCTTTAGTTCAATGCTGACTCAAGTGTTGTAGACAGTGGAGCAAAACAGGGAAAGATGAAATACCATTTCATCTTAAATAGATTTCATGTAAAGAAACCGATTACTTAGGTGCCCAGGTTAATCAGTTCCTTTTATATGAGTGCATCTATTTGAATATTAAAGTCAATAAAATACTGAGCTGAGCTTCATTATAAGGTATTTTTCCTCATCACAAGTCTACAGAAACAGAGAAACCACTAAGAATTTTGAATTTTAAAAACAAGCAAACAAAAAATCTCTACCAGATATTAGCAATCATGCAAGTTTGTACTATGAATAAAGTAAAATTATACAGGGGGAAAAGGATCACTATATACATTGTTACTTCTTTTTAAGTGTATTTAATTGAAAGTGACAAAAAGTTGACCATAGATATTTTAAAATTTATTAGATATGCTCCAATTCAAAGTACAGTGTTAAATAACTTTCCTATACAGTCAGAGTCACCATTCTCTATATTTGTACTCTGTTGGCGATTGAATCATGGACCCAGACCGGCAGGGGATCTGAATTGTTTATTCAAAGGAATGAGCTGATTTTATACACTTTTCCAAGGCACAGTATTTCCTTATATGGTGTGACCTATCCTGTGTTGCCACTTTCTCAATGTCTTTCTGTGGGGTGGTCGCTCTCTGTTCACCCGTCTGTCAGCTCCCAGCAGGCTCCTCTCTGTTACAGTGCAGATACTGCAACACACATATCAATCAATGAGGTCCGTGGAAAGAAATATTTATGGACAGATTCTTGATAGGTGTTTCAGAGATGTTTATTTCTCCAGCCG
>NW_008237229.1:5969750-5973576 GCF_000691975.1 Corvus brachyrhynchos | reverse complement strand
CTCGGCCGACCCCCCATGTTGCGGCTGCTCCGCACCCTCCGAGCGGCGCTGCTCCGGCGCGTGTCTGGGCTCTGCGCGGCCCCACATTGCCATCGCTGCCAGCCCTGCGCCCTGCGAGCGGTTCTGCTCCCCCAACTCCACGCTGCTTTGAGAGCGGCCTTGTTTCTGCTCGGTGCTGTTCTGCACAGTTTCTCGTGTCGCTGTGGAAACCGCCGCTTCTCCCTCCACAGGGCTCTCTGAGCCGTGTGCTCAGAGTGGGCTGCCACGCCGATCCCCCGATTCCTGGCTGCTCAAGCGGGCCGCCTCTCTGCTGCACGTGGCCCAGGGCACCCGCGGCGCCTGTGGCGTCGCTCCCTCAGTCGCAGTCGAGTGGCCGGGGGGGCCCAAGACAGGGGGGGGGGGCGCGATAAGGCGTGCACTCCCAAGGGAGCCAGGCACATCCAGCACAGGCACCTCCACCGGCATGGCTGAAGTCACACACTCCTGGGATGGCTGCCACGCGGTCTCAGCCACGGGATTACGGCCATCTGCTCTAGGGGTAATGGAACCATACAAATGCTCCTCAAGAGCTTCGCTGATTACAAGGGATGCATGGAGAGGTTCTATCGCTAATGCATGTTTTGTTTCATCCCTTATCTCATCCCAGATCTCATGCCAAAAACACCTGTGATTAATTCCAGTAATTCCAGGAGGATTAATATCAAAAATTAAGTCTCAAGAAATATAAAAGAAATTTTTGAAAAGCCAGTTAAAAAAATGTTCTAGATCTCCCAGAACAAATACTTTCTTGGTTTGTTGTTCAAGGATTCCTTTAACTTCTAAATTTCTTTCTGTGACTCAGAGAGCCACATTTCCCACGATTCTTCCATAGTCCAGAGAGAATATCCAAACAAAGGGGAGAAGAGAGAGATCTAGAGTGGTTTTTACTCACGAATTTTCTGTCCTTAGGGATCAGTGTCTCACCAGCATTTCCCTACCATTTGTTACAGTGCAGAAACTGCCACACGATGTATCAGACAATGAGGCCCGTGGAAAGAAATATTTATGGACCGATTCTTGATAGATATTTCAGAGATGTTTATTTCTCCAGCCACATGGCCGGACTCAGCAGAGGAACTGTTCCAGTCACGGGACCCGAGGGTCCTTCTGCCCGCGCAGGGGAACACAAACCAACCAATGGGGAACGAGGCTGAGCAGGGGCAGGGAAACCCCGTGTCTTCCCCCAAGGGCCCCTCTCCCAGGACCCCACGACGGGGGGGGAGGGGGAGGGCCCCAACACCTCTCTGTAGGGCTCTGCCGTGTGACACCTCCTCCCCCGAGGGTCCAGTGGAGACAAGCCTCTGTGTGCTGCCATGTGCCTCTGCAGGCAGGTTTTACAGCTCACAACTCAATTCTATCTTATAATTCCCCATAGTACTCATAATTTTTTTCAACTTAATTTAATGAAAATTATAGTGAAAATTTCTAGATTTTTTTTTGTTTGTTTCTCCTAAATCCTTAACTACTTAGAAGAACGGAGAGAAAATGCTACCATGGAATAAACTGTTGTTTTCTTACTAATTCTAGATTCTTCTGGTTAGTGTAAACTAGCTGTGCACACAAGGAAAGATTTTTAAGGAAGGGTCTTATGGTACATCCACATATTTGTAAGTTTGAAAAAAAATAAATAAAATAAATAAATAAAATAAATAAAAAAATAAGACTTTTTGAAAATTCCTTCATTAAAAAAACCCCCTGTATCTACCACAGAGAAATTTTTATCAACAGGTGAAAGAATTTTATATCTTCTCAACTACCTGGACCTTGCTTCAACAGCTGATACAGAGTATTGTTTTTCCCACCTTAAGCAGATTGACTTTTCAGGCCCATTAATGGGATTTTCATAAAACTCTTTGAGACAGATGTCCTTCTATCTTGTTTCTGGTGCCTTATCTTTACTTTCTGAGTATCCGAAATATCTTTTCCAGAACTGTTTTCTTCTGCTCTACTTCTGACCATGTCAACATTCTTGATATTTATTATATCTACATATATCTGTTCCAGAAAAAAAATAGTTATTCTGGTTCTTGCAACAGAAAGTCAAATTTAAAAAAGAATTTTAAAATAGCAGAGTCCTTTGACAGAGTGAATGAGTATGTGGTGAGGCACAATCCATAGAACATAATTGATTAATAGTCAAATAAGAGGTAGGAAATCAAGGAGACAAGTTAGTACTCATGATCTGACTTCAATCATATGCTGTTCAATACATTTATAAAGATGTAAAAAAGAGAAGTTGTTAGCAAACTGAATTCTTAAATGAGTCAATGTTATTAACAATAACTCATATTGAAGGTAATGAAGGAGCTTTAGAAAGATGTCACTATATTAATTGATTTGGAGATACAGAGACAAGTGTTTTAGATAAATTCTCTTTCCCGGTTCTCTTTGCTGTGCATCTGATATTTTTTCTCCCAAATCAACTTTCATGCCTTCACTCATGATGCAGTTTGGAAAGTCTGATTCTTTTCCCCATCAAGGCTACACTTCTTTCACTTCAAATAAGGTTCATTGAAATGAAGTTCAGTGTTTTTCCACCTTTTCTTTCTTCATTATCTACTCGCTTTTTAAATTTCTGAAACATTTCTGGTTTGTTTTTTGCAATCTCATCACACAAGTGGGAGGGGAACTGTATTTTATTATCTGTTTGTAAAGCATGACATAAATTCACAGTGCTACACGCTCAGTATTTAATAAAAATGCCATACCATAAAATTAACAACTCATACCCTTGCCAAGGTGCCCATTTGGCAGAAAATGGAGGCTCAGGTCCAGATGGGCTCTAAATTATGAAATAACTCTGTTATTTGAATTTCAGTAGAAATGTCCAGGTTCTATATTATGACACCCTCTACAGGAACTGTTTTTGGCTTGTGTCAATACAACAGCTGATGAAGAAATGGCAAATCAGGTTCTCTCTCTCCATGTGCATCTGTACCAAAAAGTCAGAAATTCTTCATCAGGTACATTTGGTGTGGGGAATAAAAATCTTAACATGCAATGTACTTTGGTTTTACATTTCACTGAATTTTGAAATAATCCAAATAAAACTAAAGTAGAAGTGCTATAACTTGAGGCTTCCTCCTTACTTATTTTTTATAATGAAAGTAAAGAGAGGGGTGGTCTAAAAAATATGGTTCAAATCTTAGGTAGTCTGGACTGTTTCTTAGAGCTGTCTATCTGTCCTGCTTACCTGTGGAAGAAACCTGGTAGCAATGTTTCTAACTTAATGGATTGCCAAAATGTGAGTGTTCTGTACTTATTTGGATGACCTCCTGTTAGTATAATACATAAACATAACAATTCACTTGAAAGAAATCTTGGGGGTTTTAATCATTTTATATTTCTATATTAATGCAGTGTTAGTAAAACTCAAAAGAAACCAATAGTTTTCATATAGATTCATTTTCCTCTGAAATTAATAAAATACACTGAAATCTTACATATTAACTCCATCCCATTAGAAAATATAATTTCTGCATGAAAAGTGAAAATAAAAAATAAAAGTTTGCAGAACTTCAGTAGTAATGAGTTTAGATGATTTACAGAATCAGAATTACTTTCTCAGTTTCTTTGTAATTCTATCTGTACAACACAATGAAACATATTATGACAGCACAAAAATAAAATAAGGAAGAAAAACCAGAATTTATTAAAATGTCATGGGGTAAATTAAAAAAAAATAATTGAATATGTAGTGTAAAAATGAATTATACTTGGGTGATGCAGAGTTCAAAGAACCAAAATGTTTGTCTTGAAAATATGGAGAACTGCATTATTTTGTGTA
>NW_008237229.1:5953233-5969735 GCF_000691975.1 Corvus brachyrhynchos | reverse complement strand
CTGCTTTGGTAAATAATGATCATTTTGAACATCAGTAAGTACTAAACCAAGTTCCAATTATCTATCATTATAGTAGTAAAGTAGTAAAGTAGTAAAGTCATTGCCAAAAGGTTAATATTTTAAATAGAGACAAAAAGTTGAGAGAGAGAGAAGAACCAAAAAATAATGATACGAACCTTTTCTACTAGCTGGGAGTGAAGATAGCATTTATTGACATATGCTAGTATGTATTAAGTCTGACTTTAATGGTGAACAGAAAAGAGAAGCAATAGAAAGCAAGATCACAAGTGCAGACAGAAACATAATTAAGGAGATATTGAAAAAGAAATAATCTTAAATATGACTAACTAGGATTCTGACAAAGAAATTATTATTTTGTAATGCAAGTGAAAAATATGGCAAATGCATAGAAGGGAAATGTAAAGCCGAGACAAGAAAAGAAAGTGCAAGTCATTCAGGGAGGTTTTCAAATAAAAATAAAAGTTTAAACAAAGAAAAAAATATATAGATAATGTTATAAAAAAGTTAAAACTGAAACTCAGTGAATGCAATCTTAACTCATGATAATATTTTATTTCATTTAATATCTTTTCAAGATGTTTTGATGATGGATTCTTACTTAAGAAAGGTACTGAGTGCTCCCTAGGATAGTGTAATTCTTCAGATTTCAATGTAAGAAATAATTGAGCAGTATGACAAGACAAAAGCTTAGAAGTTGAAGATAAGCAAATTGTTTCAAAGCCTTTCTTGTTTGAAGATTAAGATGAAGCCTGATGAACAGAAAAGTGAGGCTGGAAGCCTTTTGTTACACCCAGATTACTTCTGACATCCCAGGGTCTGGAGAGATTCTCTGTAAACAGATCTAATCCTAAGAAAAAAATAAAAATCTTTTGAGGAGGTCTTCTTTTATGAAATTTACTTCCTCTTTTTATTTTTCCTAAGAAGATTTTCTTCTGTTTTGTTATTTTGGGTTAGTGTGGTGATGGTAATAATTTGACCCCATGAACAGTGGGACACACGGTGTCTGATCTAACACAACTTTGGTTTGGGCTGCCTTTTGAGAAGAAGCCAAAATATCTTATAATACTTCACTGCATGTATCTGTCAGATGATTAAAAGGACTATTTATAATTTACATAACTAAGAGTGGCTGCTGCTCTCAGCTTTCTTTCAAATTATCCTCAAGAGGCAAGGACATTCATCTGTCCCTTAAAAAATGAGAGGTTTTTTTGTTTTAGAATGCTTCATTCATCCTGTAGGACGGAAATACTGATGTAATGGAAAGAAGACTTTGGGTCATGATGTTACATTATTAGCATACTGTTTCAGAAGGCCTTAGAATTTCTGGGATGTTAAAGACAACTTTGTCATAAATGATGCTGTGTTTTTCTTTAAAACTTACTGTTTCATTAGTGAGAAGAACGTAACCTCACAAAGGAGAAGATTACGCACTTACATGTATGTTAAGTGAGCTGCTTTGAAAATTCAAGTTTCATCTTAATATTTTATAACTAAAAATTCATATCATGTACTAATTGCTACATAAATCATCCTATATCAGTATCTTGTGTTAATTACTTTGAAGTTACTTATCTGATGTCACAATATTTCATAGTGTGTAAAAATGAAAATTAAATTTGTAGGTTCAAAAAACCCTGCATAGCTGGTGTAGTGCTTAGTGACATGGAACAAAAATTTAATATTCTACTTCTAAAATATATAGATGTACGCATATATACATATGTGTATACATATATTTATGGACAAAAATAACAAAAGCAAACAAAATATTGGCATCACACCTTTGTGAGAATTCTTTCTGCCAGAATGTTGCATCAGAAGTAAGAGGCAGAAAGAAAACACAGAGAAAAATGTCCAATTTTGGCATAAACCAAGAAAGCCGATGTCAAGGGGAGGCCAGAAGTTTCCAGCAAATTTCTGACTCTAAGTACTTACCAGAAGGACTGACTATAATCCATATAACAGATGTGCTATATAGGTCTACATGTCATTTCTCTGTGACATACAAAAAATTTCACAAGAAAAAATCACTTGTAAGAACAACAACAAAAAATTAAAGATGTGTGAAATAGAAAAGTAGGAATAATGACACTTATAAATTCTAAGTTGTTATCCCTGAAAGAAATCTTAACCTTTTACAGCAATCTCAGAAACTATGCATCCTATACAGTTGTGGCTAGTCCATAAACATACATTTCCATAGTTTTATTTGGGATTCTTTGAAGTGAATTATCTACTTTATTAGGGTTTTTTATTATTCTTAATGTTTATTCTTCTTCTTTCCCGACACCATTTTCCTGGTATTTTCTTGCATATTTCTAAAGAGCAGTTGGAAATGCAGGCTGTGCTAGTTTCTTATACTACTTCCACCGATTAAATTGTCATTATACTGTTCTCAAAAATAACTTCACTGACATAATGCTGTACTTTGGTTGAAGAGGACTTATTCAGACCCAAGATATTCATGACAGATATCCAGAACTTTAGTGAGTAAATAGGAATTAATGATTCTGATTTTATGAAAGAACAGGAGCTGATAGTAATGCTATGATCTGAGCAGTACATACCAATGGTGTGACAATGGTAGGGTATTTGGGTACAGCCAAACAACGTGGGCACACAGGCTGCACTCAGTAAGTAGATTTGTGAGACCAAATACCCTGCCATTTTCTGGAACTGTTCTCCAGATACATCTCTGAAAAAATGTGGTCCGTGGGCAGGCTGGGGAAACAGGCTGTGAGAATATGCAGCACAATGGGTTCAAATAATACACCAGTCCAGGGAGATGTAGGCAAAAATTATCTTAGTGTAATTTCAGTTTCAAGAAGAGCCCACTGGATTCAGTTGCTACTCCTGCTCATGTGACATACCAACTGAAAAGATTCTGCAGGAAAAACCAATAACTTAAAAAAAAAAAAAAAGTCAGCCTGATAGGATATGACTTAGCAAATAATAATTTCTATATCATATTCTACTTAAAGGACTGGAAAGAAATTTACCACATATGCCACACCTCATAAGGAAACCTGGACCAAAATATATGTGATTTTGAGTTCTTTCTTTTAAATACATCTATTGCAAGTTGATTTTCGTTCCTCTTCCAGTTATGTGGATGATTTGGAAATTCAAATGCAATTAGTCTGTGATCTGGGAAAATCCTTTTTGAAGTGGAATCCTCGAATCAGATGACAGACTGTGTGTTAAGAGGATGAGAAGATATTTTTGCTCATGTCTTTCAAGGAATATAAGTTTTATATAACCTGGTTCTCAATAATTTATGATCAAGTAACACAGCACATAAGACCTCACCCAATATGGGTAGGCATGCAGTTATTATGAATACATCAACTGTCACCTCAGTACTTTTAATATTGTAGCTATGTCTATCTTCACCTTTCAGTTAGTTAACACTTTCAATTCATAGTGCAATAAAGAAAGAAAAATTGCATATTTTACCGTAAGATTTGCCCTAACATGGTCTGTTCTCCATTTTCTTGTTTTTGTCCTCCCTAGTGAAACAGTGGACTCTAAATGGCCATCTCTCAGAACTGTTATCCTTATAGAGGTAGAACTGATTTACTTGCAAGACACATCTTGGCATGTGTCTTTAGATTTCACCCAAGGTTTCAGGAAAACTGGGAGCTGTTTCATAATTTACAACCGTCAAGTGAAAGTACTTTACATTGTGTTGTGTTGCCTGCCCAGGGTATATAAAATATTTAGATGCTGGAGTGGGATTTAGAACGAGAGTTTTGTCACATCAGTTTTGGCACTTTTTTTGTTACTCATGGTCGCAGAAGATGATTAACACTTACTCCTCAAATCTGTGTTTTGAAAAAAGAGTTCAGGAGTCAGAGAAACACAAAAGGAATAGAGGAGTGAAGACAATTACCTGTTTTTACAGATAGCAAACCAACCAAGTTAATTTCTTTTTCTTGTTATGTCTACTATTTCTGCAGTAGCAGAGACAGAGTACTACATGTGATCATGAAGATGTACATGGAATCAAGAATACTTGATGCAAGACTAAACCCAAAGTGAAGACCTAGATTTTGGTGTCTGATAGAAAAAATGAGCTTCACTATTTTAAGAGGAAGTTGTATTATTAATTGCACAAAGATATGGAGCATTAGTCTGCACACAAACTCTTATGATCTTTTAGCTATAACCTCAGGATAACCACTCAGAGCACAAGGCTTGTGGGACATTACTGCAAAATGCTGTTGCTGAGTTCTAAGGTGTAAGTCCCAGACCCAGGGTGAGGCTCCTAGTGGAAAGGACAGATTCAAAGGAATGAAATTATCCTGGAGAGCAGGAGGTAAGCTGAGATCTTGAAAAAGACTCAGAGCTCCTTTGGGCATGATGGTAGTAACTGATGTCTCCAGGGTGAGCTACTGCTGCTGTCATTGGATGATGATTCAAACCATTTCTAGTTGCCTGCCAGCATCAGTCAGTCTTGTGAATGCCCAGAGGAAGCAGCTGCCCCTGGTGGTTTGCTGCCCAGGGTATTGCTTTGCCTAGTCAAGCCATCCAAGATACATGGCACGGCCCCAGGAATAACCATTATATTGTACATTAAAGTTTAATATTTTCTGAGATGTCGGGAGATTAAGACTGTGATACCAGGGACAAGGAATTTGCAAAGCTGAACATAAGTGGAACTTAAATGACCTCTGGAAACTGTGATGGAGTTAGGAATCCCTTACAGCAGGAAAAAATTTAATCGGAGCACAGAAATAGCCAAAGGTTGTCCAATACTGCTCAGACATATAACTATGGTAATATCCTTTGATTCAGGATCTAACTGTTAGACAGAAAGTAAAATAAAAAAAAATTTGTGAATTTTAATAACATGTGCTAGATGTATTGGTTCAGAATAATTTAGGTAGTAACTGTGATGAATGGATCTTTCATCATGATATTTGGTCATATATAAAACTGTATCTGGAGCAGACTTGAAATGAGTATCAGCTCCTTTAAGCAATAATAAAGCCTTCAGATATAGGGGAACTTGGTCTTAAATTTTATCTGTAATGACACAAATAACTAGTTATTAAAGAGTTCAGTTAGTAGCATAGTCTGAAAACAGAAACAATTTTTAATTCACAGCAGAGAAAAATAGGCTTTTTAAGCTAAAATAGACCAAAGTGAAGACAGCCACTTCCAGCTAGAAGAAAAAAAAATTTAGATTCATGCATTAAGATAAACTAAATAAGGGAAGCATCTTGAACTTTGATTGAATTCATTGAAAGCATCCGAAGTACCTTCACAGAAGACAAAGTATGTTGGCTTATGGTCCTTACTGGTATTTTATGTTAGCATTAAAAGCCCTTAGCACAATTATATTTAGAACCAGCATTCCTATTTAGACTCTGGAATAATAGTTTATTCAGAATAATATGTACAATAAGAAAGGAAGAAAATTATTTTTGTTGGGTATATTTATTCCCCTTTTGCAAATAAAAATGTTCTTTACAAGGGAAAATTAGAAGAGCAGGGACAGTGTCCTTCACAACAGGGCTCATTATCAGCCTTTTTATAATTTGTTACAACCAAAAAACAAAGTTACTGATAAATATATGTATATGTATCTATATACGTTGTTTGATTTCCGAAACAGCATACATGGCAGCATACATTGATCTGAGTTATGTAATTGAATAAAATAGAAATAACATGTTTATATAGAAGAAAATTTCCCTCTGGGATTTATACATCTTCTCAGGGTACAGCAACTCAGTGTAGGTTATTAATTTTTTTCACAGTCTGATAAAGACCAAAAAATTCTCCCTGTTTGCATCAAGGCAGTTGGCAATAGTAAAGGTAAAGAGAAAAGGAAGAAATAAAAAGGTGAAGAAACCCAACAATTTCAATAATGCATTAACTGGATTTTGAGTACTGAAGGGAAAAGCATGCCAAATCCTCATCTTTCCTTGTGTGTACCTGTAACATAGACGAATGCTACTTGTGAGCTGGATCCTGAGCTCTGAATCTCTAATTGTGTCATTACCATTCTGAACACAAAGAGAAAAGCTTGAAATTCACCAAAATTGAATACAGACAGAAGCATAATTTTTGTGAGTTTTTCTTTTCTTTTCTGGTGATTTTTTGGGGGGGTTCTCTGGTTTTTTTTTTGTTTTATTTGTTTGTGTCTTGGGGTGACTTTATGATGCTGTATCCCCTATCACCTACTCTATGCCCAGACATAAATCCTGTGCCTTTAAACTGGGTCCGAGAGAGAGAGGGGAAGAGAAGCCAGGTGAATTCTTCAGAGTGTTTTGTGCTCAAGGAAACAAACATTCCCCTACGTTCTTGCTGCGGCAGAGCCGAGGAAAGAACTGTCCTGCTTTTCCCTCACTTTCAGCTCTGTTTCTCAGGAGAGAGATGGAGAGCTAAAATTCTTTGCTTTTTAGCTAGCCAGATGAGGCAAGATGGTTTTTTTCCCTGGGACATTTGGCTTCTTCTTCTTTCCTTCTGGACTGTTCAGCAACACCAGAACATCACCAGGAGGCCTTACACCGTGGCCCAGAGTGGCCCACGCTGATCCCCAGCTCTGGTGAGGGCAGAGCCACACTTACAAAGAAGTCTGAATCTTCCCAGGTCTTCTCCACAGCGAAAGGTTTTATTATTAAACATTATTCATTCTCTTTGGTGCCTGCATGCACCCTATTTGTTAAATAAATAGGTTTTTTTAACTTTCCTCTGAGGAATTTTTTTCCCTGAACCTAGTGGGGGAGGGGCAGCTGAAACCTGCTTTCTACCAGAAGACATTTTCCTCCAAATTTGTCTCAAACTGGAACAGCTTGTTTTTTGGTTGGTTGGTTTGTTGGTTGGGTTTTTCGCGAGAGAAGTGGGGGGAGTGGGTTGTTTATTTTTTCAACATATCTTCTAAGCAGGTTCTCCAAAAAATCAGTGGGTACACACCACAGAATGGTAAGAGGAGAAATAAATATTTGTAAGCTTAAGCAGAAATGAAATTTTACACCAGGCAGCATTAGTCAAGGAAACTCCTTTGGTAATGATAGAGCAGTGAGAATAGATTGAACTGGAATGCTAACAGGAAAAACTGGCTACTCCAAAACATCTATTTCAGAGAAGTTGCTTCAAGTGTTTGCATAGATACTGATGATCAAAAACCCACTTTTTGAGACACTAAATTCTTAGTATTAGTTTTTCTAAATATTTTTTTCAGTACCACGAGCTAATAAGACATTATATAGTCCCTATAAAGAAAGAAATTCTTAAAGTATAGTACAGAATTTTAGTATTCTTTTTGGTGAGAATTACTAAAAAGTATGTATAATCCACTCATTGGTTTGTTGCACTACACATTTTAAGTTGTTTTTCATCTTTATAGTTCTAAAACAGAGCTTTGTACAATCACCTGTTGTGTTTTGCACAAATCTTTATTAAAATTTAGTATGATATTTGACTCTAGACTTCCACTAGCATTCCAGCAGGGATAATGGAGCTATGTCACACATGAAAAAGATCTTTGCCATATATTAATTAAATTCTGTTGGCTGATGAAGGACAAGTACTCATACTTGACTCTTTCTCTTTTTTTCTTTTCATTTTGCATGCCACTTAAGGACAAAAAAAAATGGCTTCAATTCAAGTCTTCATTAGCCTGTTTTAACAGGAAGAAGGATTCCAGCATAATATATACACAGTCAAACTGCTGGTACCAGGAGTCAAAGCATTCAGGAAACAGTGGTGACTGAAAATTATATTCCTAATCAGATATTCCATTTTCATTTTTTCCTTTTCCTTTGTGTCATGAATTATAAAATATCAGCACTTATTTCGAGGTCGCACAAGTCAGGGCTAGCAGAGGAGTAAGGCTTCCAGCAGGGATGATGGGTCAGTCAGACATCTCTAGTCTCAGCGTGAAGCTTCTGCTGCAGCAAAAGTAAAGCAGATTTGGCCTGGAATTTTTTCAACAAACTAATGGTTTTTATTGGAGTGACAGGCTATTATTTTTTTTTTCTCTGATCTTTTACAAGAAAAAGAATAAGTAATTTTGTCTAATAGGGAATGGTTTAAGGTTCCACACTGGTAAAATGTCAGTATCATCTAAGCAGAACTATATATTACCTTTTTGTAATGAATGACATTTGTTATTAAGATTCATTTTTTCTGTTTCTTGTGCACTGTGCTAATGTATTATATTTGTCCTTGAAAAGTCTGTTTAGGTTCATGTAATTTATTTCTGTTATATGCAATTCAACAAGATGAATCAGATGAAAATACATACTGGATTCTGCATTTGGCATAGCATTAATAACAAAATAGAGCAGGTTAATCACAATCTATGAGAAGCAAATCTTTTAGCTCTAGGTCTTTTTCCAGCGATGTGCAGATTTCTGGGTCCTGTGTAAAAATTCTGGTGCACCATTCCACCTCAAGATTCACCTTTGGTGTAAAGCAGAATCACAAAATTGCAGACTGGTTGCGGTTGAATGAAACCTCTGGACATCCAACCTCCTGTTCAGGTAGGGCCACCTGCTTGTCCAGGACCATGGTCAGACAATTCCTGAGTATTTCCAGTGATGAAGACTCCACAACCTTTCTGGCTAACCTGTGCCACTGATCACGTACCCTCACAGTTTTCAAATGTTCAGAAGAAACTTTGTGTGTTTCAGTCCATTGCCTTTTTTCCTGTCACTGGGTGCCACTAAGAGCCTGGATCCATTGCTTTGCACCTTACCTTCAGGCAGTTTGGCTAGGAGCTCCATTCCTTCAGACATATTTGGCTGACTTTGTATTTGTTCAGATGGAACTTGAACTTGGCAGAGGTGATCTTTGAATATTAACTAGCTTTCTTCGTCCCCTTTTTTCATCCAGGACTCAAATCAATTCAACCTCTTCCAATCAGCTCTTGAAAGAGGCCAAAATCTGCTCTCCTGAAGTCCAGGCTTCTGAGTTTGGTTTTCACCCTGCTCTCAGGATCTTGAATTTCCCCACCTCATGGTCACTGGAGACAAGGAAGTCTTTGATCTTCACATCCCCAGAGGTGGTTTCCTTGCTGGTGAGCATGAGTTCTGGGAGACCATCTCTCTTTGTTGGCTTCTCTATCGGTCAAAGAACAAAGTAACAGCTGATGCACTCCGGGAAGCTTTTGGATTGCTTGTGTCTTGCTGCGCTGTTTCTCTAGCAGGTATAGGGGTAGTTGAGGTCCCCATGGGGACCAATGTGAAAATAAAGCTGTCCTATCTGTCTATAAAGGACCTGATCCACTGCTCTTCCCTGCTCAGGTGGCAACTAGCAGACATCCACTTTAATGTCACCTTTACGTGCTTGTTGTGGTTTTTTTAAATTCTAGTAAATAAGCTCTCGGTTCCTCATTCATCCTGGCAAAGGCCTATGCACTCCAGATGCTCTCTTAGAAAAAGGACAACTCTCCCTCCTAACTTTTTTCCTTCCATACTTCCTAAAGAGCCCATATGCCCCCCTCCATTGCAAAACACCAGACACAGAAGCCATCCCAACACATCTCCAAAAAGACCATAGTCCACAACTGCACACAGATCTCCCTCATTGTGTTAATTCCCCATGCTGCCTGCACTTCAGGGGAGTGAACTGATGCATATATAACTTGTGTATGGTGAAATTTAACAGGTACACAGTGAACTTGCAGACAACATGTTGGGAAAGCATTGCAACTAGCTCAAACCCATACTCCCACCTCTTCACAACATCTCGGGAGTTATGCCCTTATGCTAACTGCTTGTTGCATCCACTTGTTACACAGTCTCTTTGAGACTGTCATCTCTTTGGGCAGAGGAATGCCATTTTTATGCATTTGCCAAAATCTGTCGTTGTCTAGACACCACTACATTATAAATGCATAATAGTAGGAAGAGAGAATACAAAATAGAAAAAACCCCCAACATTATAAATGTAATCTGTAACATCACTTATACATTATTCTAGACCTTTACAGGCCGTTCTCTGCCCCTGTCCTATTTATCACTTGAGTACTTCAGAGGCAATGAAAATTTTCCCCAGAAAATGAACAGTGAGATCAAGACAGGAATGAGATGAGTCATTCTGCAAATAATGGAGCTTTGGCCGACTCAGAACAGTAAAATATTATTTCAGTAATTTCACTTGTCTTGGGACTATATCAGGATGGTAGAGGAATGTAGTGACCCAAAGTGAAACTCATGAGCAACAAATTTGATTCTGAAAACGTGACTTCAGCTTTGAAGAAAACACAATTCTCATCAAAAATTCTCACGTCAATGTATGGATAGATTCCAAAAGAGCAGGCAATCTCTAAGCCAACACAAGCCCTGAATTGTTACCAGAATTGCTGGGTTCATAGCTGATGCTTTTGTGATGGGTTTTTTCAAATGAATGGCAAAGAAGGTGGACCTAAACAATTCATTGTATACCTGAGGAATTCACTAAGGACCTTACTCAATCTAATTCAACTGAGAAGCAAATCCTTAACATCAAGGATATGTGGCACAAACATAAATTGAGTGACCAATACAGAATATGCAGGCTTCATTCCCATTCTTTCCTTCTCCAGGATTTCAATATTTTCTACCATCACTAAAATCTTCATAGGGTACAATTCTTTATTAACCAGATTGCAAAACAATACTAAGACAAAGAGCTTATTAAAGAAAAAGAATATACTCATTAAATGCCTGTCAGTAATTTGAAACACAATTTCAATTATAACAGTCTTGTATATCAACTACAGATTTAATTGTCTGCTTGATGAGACAAAGAAAGGGGCCCTGATGATGTGCCACCCCTTTTCACAGACCATGTACGAGAAAATTCCATCTCTTTGTCTTTTCTCCAACCTGCAGAATCCAGTATTATGCTACTGAGAATAATTCTTACACCAACCTACCTAATCCTAATTAAATGAGTAGAGGATTTAGCTATGACAGGTGTTATGTGTTTATAAGAATATCTCAAAGCAGTTTATCTTCACCCATTTATGGCCCTCATAGTGTTTTGTTTTATAATCCTTAAATAGCATCACCCTCTTTTTATCACAGGACACATCTGTGATTAGTTCACTTGACTAGTTGCTCAGTAACTCTTAGTAGTTATTTATATTACATATTTTGAACTCTCCTGCTAATTACCTGGCTGGATGAATTCCAATTTAGGCATTTGGTGGTAAAAGTACACCCTTATTCTTTGGCAGAATGTGTTTGAATTTAGTTTCCATCTTTTGCAAGGAAGAAAAAGGAAAGCCTACATTTCTTTCCTTGATTAAAAAAGAAAAAATGAAAGAAAAAGAAAAGTCAGAATCAGATTAGGTATGTAGGGGTTTTTCTCATTTCATTGATACATTTTACTAGTCCTACTAGTCACATGTCAATTCTGATGTACACACATACCTCCTCATTCTCTACATAAAACATTCCAGCTATTTCATGTTTCCATCTCATCTGCGGAGAAAACAGGTTTTGAAGAACACGTGCAACTTTGTCCATGCCAGAAATTAGTACACCAACCTTACTAGACCAAAATACTCACTCCACACAACATACTGCAGGAGTTTATGCAAAAAGATACTTTCACTCTTCAAACAAAACCCAAACTTTTGATGTTACTTTTCACATCCAGAAAGAGTCATCCTATAGAGCATTATATAGATACATAACAGAAAATACTTTCTTCTTTAGTGCATTGTTTTAAAACTATTTGGTTTTTGTGTATGTTGCTCTCAATCTCTCAGTGATCTCTCGGCAAGCATTAGAAAAATTTTTTCATATAACAACAGAGAATTAATAGTTTCTCTCCCTCTTTCTCTCTCTCTCTTTCACACACATATACACATAAAAACCCAATGAAAAACCAATAAAGCTAAATAAATAAATAAATAGGGAAATATAGCTACTCTTCCTTTAAGTCAGGAATTGATTAAGGGAAAAGTGTGCAACAGATCTTCGGTTTCTGGATAATGGATAAAATGAGGCTTTCTGTATAAACTATGAAGAAAATATGCAATTAATTATCAATATATTTTGTTATTATTAGGATTGATTCATACGTCTAAACGTTTTCCAGACCCATTTCACGATTCAGAAGTGTCCAAGAATATTTTTCAGTTACCCACCTGCTACCAGTCAGCTGACAAATAATGGAAAATACCTCTGGAAGCCCATCTCTGCATCTGGCAAGAGGAATGCAGGGGGATATCTGATAGGGATGAGACATCTACCCGTAGGGGACCAATTGCTTTCATCTCATGTGCTTAAGAAATAGTAGTTTATATAATGAATAAACTTTGCATAAACATATATTAGTTTATATTACTTTTTTTTTTTGCAATGCCACTTTGCTAAAATATATCTAAGATGAAATTAGACAAATTAAGAGCAATGTCTTTTTAAAGGAATATTATCTAAAAGCAACTTTAAAAGCAGTCCTAAAAAGAAATCTTTCTTAAAATACAGCAATATCACATGAATTACTAGTTATTATACACCTGTGGTTTTGTACCCAATATTCTGGAAGAGGCTGAAAATTATATTTATAAACATGTTTCTTACTCATCTGCGAGCTACAATTTTACTGCATTTTAGTGTCAGAAAACCTAGCTTCATTCTTTGAAGAACCTGAACACTATGACAGCCTAGTGCTTCTTGTACTGAAGTGTATAACTGTGCCATACTTCGAAGACCATTCAATCAACTATTAGTTACAAAGACAGCTGAAATCCTAGCTTGGCTTTAAAAGCAACCAAACGAAACTACAGGAAAAAAAACCATCAAAAAACAAAACAAAACAAAAAACCTAAACCAAAAAAACCAACCAAACAAACAGAAAAAAATAGTTATTTAAAAGTCTATTGCTTGGATTAGAAATTATTTTTCTTCCCTTATTAAAAACAAAAAATCACAGTATATGTAACAATGGCTTCTGACTTGACATCTCAGTTCTTGGATTGGAAATATATTTGGTCTATCAAAACATGGAGACATTGTTTATAAATCTGTTATCCTTACCTTCAGGACCCCAGTGTAATTTCACACTGTTTTCAGGGCCTGGTAATTATTACCATAAAGTACTAACTTTCAAAGAAAGACATTACTTATATTGCCCTTAGGAAAATTTGGGAAAAAAAACCAACAACCCAACCAAAAAAATAACAATACTCATAGATCAGGGTTTTCTCTTTGGTTGTAAAAGAAGACAGAGAATAAGACTTTTTTCCTTCTTGAAGAATGTCCATTCTTGAGTAGAGCACAGGCCTAAACAGGTCAATCTTCATTTAGTGCTTCTTTAAATAGTTTGACATATTCATCCATAATTTTTAAAGCAGCTGGAGGATACATGGAGGCAAATGTATACTTAACCCTGTCTTTATGAAATACTGTGAAGATCTTCTGACCTGTGAGAGAGGGCATTAATACAGGAAATGCAAGGATAGTGGTACACAGTAGATCATCTCTCCTATTTGCCTGATGGAGCATATGCTGAGAACAAAAACACTGAAAGCAGTGACTGATGCTCCTGAAACTTATTTACTGAATTTCTTGCTTGAGCCATCATAAAAGCAGACACAAAGTAATTATTGCTAGAAATATTTATTAAACTTGATAAATAGGGAAACAAAGTGTACCTTTAGTAATTCCAGTTAAAGAAAATCTACCCACCATTCTACTTGCGACTTACACCCCTCAATCATTTAACTGTTTTTTGTAGGACTGAATTTTCACTATCATGTGATGGTTTGGGGCAAAGGGCAGGGTGGAGACTTGGAGGGAAGAAAAAATTTACAAAATACCCACCATAAATTTATGGAAATAGTTCAAACCCTCTTTAAAAACAATTCAAAAATCAGAAAACTAAAATTAAAAAATTAAATATATTGCCTAGAAGGTTCAATGCCCTCCTTCAACCAGCAAAACAAGAGTGGGGAAAACGATGTTTTGTAAAATAATTTGTCAAGTGATCAATGCACAGAGAACTGATATTCTTTATGGCATTTTATGGGGAAATTCTGGGGAAAGCTGGGAAAATACAGGAATTATTTGAGCCGTGGGTGAGAAAGTCCTTTCCTTTCTCCAATTCATGGCAAAGGCTCTGCCTACAAGGTCACCTTATTAAAGCAATGAAAAATTTATTCCAAAATGTAATATTGAATTTTTAAATAGCACGTATTTATCTAAATGTGTAAACAGACACATGTGCATCTTTCCCACTTGAAGCTCCGGTGCTTTACTTTTTGCCTAATGATGATAGTTACGTTCCATTTATACTTCCTTCTTAGGAAAATTAGCTCTGAAAATTGGACATTATGATGATGAAGTAATACAGATGACCAAATAAAAGGTATTACTTTTTTCAGCCTATGCTTTCAATTCCTTCATTTTGTTTATTCAAATTCTAATTAAAAATCCTTGTCTCAATCTTCACCATTTACATAGTCTACATTTTTCCTATGCTTCTTTTCATATCACTTAGCTAAATAGTGTTATATTAAAAGCCCTATAATTTCTCAGTGGGATTTGTACTCCTACATGTTCTCTCTAACATTTTTCTGTGGCAATATAAGTACTTTCTTTTAAAGGCAATGTAAGCACATTTCCTTAAAGGGCTCATTGCAATCTGCATTTATGTTTGGTTATATAACAAAATGGCTTTGATTAATTATTCAGGGCCAGTAGTATTTGTTCCATATGACAATCTATTTCATGGATATTTAGGGCAACCCAGGCTTTTGACTCTTTTCCATATACTCCAGAAGATCTTGTGAGCCTTGTGTATATTTTTGTGTTTAATCATTCATTAGAAAGCCTTTTCCATTGAGTATATGTAGTGGGTTTGATTTGAAACCGGGTGGAAACACCAATTTAGTGTAGTGGTTTGGTCCAAGATACTCATTACTGTTTATCTTCTGTGAGATAAGAATTAGGAAAAAACTCAAAACAGGCACCAAACTTGAAAGAATATAAAGAAATTTATTAACAGACTTAAAAGAAGGAAAAAAAATCATACCACACCTTCAGAACACTTCTCCTCCCCCCCACCTTTCCTCCCTTCTCCCACTGACAATGTAAAAGGACAACCCTTGAGATATTCAGTCTGTTTACCACTTCCATAATAACCTTGTTCAGTCCATTTAGGAAGAGGAGTCTCTCTTGTCCATGCTATGAAAACATTATCACAACGAGACATCCGCCCACTTCCAAATAACTTTGTTCAGTCCATTTAGGAAGAGGAGTCTCTCTGCCTGCGTGTGAGTCCTTTCCCCCGACTTGCAGCTTTTCCCGCAACTGCTTTCGAGGGTCCACTCTTGAAGTTTTTTGGGGTACAATTTTAAGGTTGAGCCGTTCAGAAACAAAAACAGAGGCCCTTCTCCTTCCCTGGGAGCAAAGGGTCTTCATCATCTTCATCGTTAGGACTATCTCTGGGAGCATCTCTAGGAACTGAGGTTTTCTCCTTTCCCATTTGGAGCAAAAGTCCTCATCACTTCCATCTCTCCCTGTTCAAACTTCTCATGAAATTACAGCTGCCTCAGCATCTGCCTCAGTGCAGGTGCTTTTGCTCACAAGTACAAGTTGAACGCTCCACCCCCCATATCTTCATGAAATGAAAGTACTCTGATATATCATAGCTTTCCAACAGAATTTCAGCTTTAAGAATCTCCTCTTTCTCCTCCCTCAGGTTTTCAGCTCTTCACAGCACTAAAAGGATAAATCTCACCTCGGCCTTGCAGCTGGGATGTCACTTATGGCTGTTGGTCACATGATCTTTTGCCAGACAGTGGGGCAACTTTCGGCTGAATCTTGGCCGCACTGGAGAGGGGGAGCTGCCCATCTGCATGTAGCAGGGCTGGGGGGGAAGGGTTCCACGGGTGGAACAGGGCCCATCGGCTCCAGGATGGCCGTGGCCTGGCCCAGCCTGGCCCGAGCAGGGCCTGGGCTGGGCCCGCCTGCCCCTGCACGGGGCCTGCAGCCACCTGTCCCAGTGCCGGAAACAAGACAGAGCTCTTCCTGGGGTTTGTCTATTCTTAAGTGTGGATCACAGAGGCGGTCACAATTTTAAGTGGCTCAAAGAATCATCCATATTCAAACTGGCCAGCTGATAGGTTCTGTCAGGTCACAGGAAGCTGCAAGCACCCCTTTGCAAGAACATCACTTCCGGGACTATGCTTGCTAACCCATGACAGTATATGAGATAGTTAAGATGAGGCTTATACAGTTGCTTTTTGTTCCTTCTATCACTCTATCTCAATATCTACTTGCATCCTGGTGAAACCGTATTCTTTCTGAATAACTGCCTCTTGTACATCTAATTTCATTTTCTCTCCCAATAATGGGTCCAGCAGCTTCATATTCTTTCATCTGCTTGCAGATTAAGATAGAGTTGTATGACACAGAAATTAAAATAGTGCTGTATTTAGACATGCTGATGCCTTATATATCAAATAAAATTTCTTGTTTCTACAAAAGAAAGAGAAAAATGAGAAGTACACATTAGGAACATAAAGATTA
>NW_008237229.1:5880970-5953174 GCF_000691975.1 Corvus brachyrhynchos | reverse complement strand
CTGCCTTTCAGAGAGGCCACTGAATCAGAGCAAGGTGAAGTATCCTATCCAGCACATCTACTGCATAATTCACCTGTGTTTGCCCATATTTAGATTTTTGTGGAAATAACAAAATGATCATAGCAGCTTGCTTACATTTAAATATCATCACATGGTTTTAGTCCCTGCTTAAGAAAATTTTGTGTTGGTACCATATACTAGCCAAGTTCAGAGTCACAAAATTTAGCTGCAGTGAGGATGTATTTCACTGTAAGTACAAGGTTTGTGTTGCATAGTTCCAAACCTCCCACTGACTCCTGTGGGTATTTCTGTGTTCATGATTGCTTTATAACTGTACCTTCACTTTGCTGGTGAAAAGCAGTTAGCATTCAGCATTTTTATAGATGGGAGCTTACCCACAGTCACTTCAGGCTTATAGACCGTTATGGTTCATGAGCTTAGAGAACCTGTGCATGCCCGTTTCCCAAACAGCCTTTCAAAGCAGACACATTGAACAGTTCAAGTCAACACAGAGTCTTACCATTACTATTACAGTGAAGAAAGTAATCAAGAAGTTGCTCTCCTTAATGCACTGTGTTTTCAACTGTAAATGAAATATACTATGTCCCATAAAAACAAAGTGAATAATCTGCCTATTTACTGATTACTGTCTCCCAGGTCACAGATGCTGGTGAAATAAATGTTTCAATCTAGTCAGGTTTGCAGATTGTTTAATGGTGAATATAATCACTACCTCAGAGTAGCTCTGGATTTTTTGTAATATCAGACATGCAAGACCCAAGGCAAAACTCTACCTAAGTATTTTACATGATTCTCCAAATGCCTAAAGGAATAATGCATCACTTTCTTGTCTTTAAATCCAGTGTGAAATAGTTGGGAAGGGAAGATTGGCAGCCTTACTCCCTTATGAGGTAGAACAAGACAAAAAGTTAATCTCTAGACTTGATCGTTTACAGGACTTACTTTTTCAGTCACAATAGTTCCAATTTCTTTTATTGTGGCTCATTTATTTTTCCTTATTCCTGTCTTTTTCTTCTCAAGTGGTATCAATTTCAGTTCATTATGTTCACTGTATAAATCCAAAATTATAGGTAGGTTTTTATTAGTATAACTCAGAAAATTAAGAAAATTGTGACAAAACCAACTAGAATGTGCTGAAGCATCTCACCAAAAATACCATAGCCTAACTCTTCTTTCTCTTTATAGTGTATATTTTAAAGCCCAAGATCACATGCAATATAAATTTAAGTCCTACATAGGAATACAAAATCACACTCCGACTGCTAAAGTATCTTAGATTCAGTAATGTTTCTGGTAAAACTAAGCAATAAAGGTATTGCAAAAAGATTTGCTATAAATGCAAGAAAAACCCAAACCCAAAATTCAAACTGAAAGCTATATAAGAAAAGATTGGAAAGTGACTTAGGAATTTCCTATGCAATATCAGAATATGTCAGTAAAAATACTTTGAAGGACCCCCTGCCTCTCCCACAAGCTTCCGTCCATCACCATATGCCTCATAGAACAAAAAAATAATTTTTTTTCTGGCAAAGTGACTGCACACAGTGATAGACTTGAAAAATTTAATTTCAGTTGTTTCTGAACAGCATTGTGTATATCTTGGAAAAAAAAATATTATGACCCCTGTCTAATTTCACCAGGAGGCTGATGCCCTCATTAAAAAAAAAAATGGGGAAGCTCTTTGATTTTACTGTGTATTAATTTATTCAGGCAGGCAGAGATCACCAAGAGTTTAAGGTCAAAAAGGAGGGTGATATAGAAGGATTTTTGATAGCTGTGGAAAAGCAGGCAACAAATCCAGCAGTAAAGCTGTTTGACACAGTGAGAGGGGCTTTTGAAGTAATCTCTAAACCTACTTTTGGTGACTACAAAATACTCCACCTGCAAGAATTGTTGCCTTCATAGGAAGTTTGTCTCCTCTTTCTCTGCAATGCCTTTCTGTAAAATTCCATGGAATATCATAACTATTTGTGAAACTCTGCACTTATGTGGATTCACACACATTTAATCCACCAAAACAACACTATTCACCCATAACATCAATTCCTATCCTTAAGAGTACAGACACAGTTTAGACTATTGTTTTAACGTCCTTATCTGTTGTTTGGCAATGTTCAAGAAGTTTACTGATTTTTAGCCTTAGTGTATATATAAATTGCAGAAGAGTTGTTTTCGGGTTTTTTTAGGAACGAACATAGTCTTATTTCTGTCTTAGTTAAAAAAAAATAAATAGCCTTTTTTTCTAGATTCTTGGGAAATCTTAAAACATAAATGAGTTCAGAGAGGAGGTGTGGAGGTACTGAAAACTAATCTCTAAAGAAATCTATTTTGATCAGATGACAAGGGCAGCTCTAACTGATCCTGAAGTGTCTAAGTTGGAGCAGTGGTTATCATTGCTGCTGGTTTGATTCAAAATCTGACAAAGGAGGCTGAAAGACTCCAAATCACCACAATAAGTTTTGGTTCAAATAAGAGTACTTCAAAGAACTGACTTAGTGGTTAAATATTGTTTAAGTTCTACTTCTTCTTGTTGAAAAAACATTCAGAAAATTTCTCTGTGTTTAGAGATATTTTTTATTTTCTTCAGGGGCTTCTGATCATTCAGACATAACAAAAAATATTTGCATTGTTCAGTCATATTAACATCTTGGCTATAACAGCCTTAAGTAAAGTGAGTTTTGGTAAGAAAGTTTAGGCCAAATTCAGGGCAGATAGTATCTGCTTGGTTTGTTGTACTGTATCTGTAGCAAAACAGCCACACTATATACCAGATTCTTGAATCTGACAGAGACCTCATGAATTCTCTGTTGGTGTAAGAGAACATGTTTTAAATCAGAGATATCCTGCTGCTTCCTCCATTCAAGTGTTTCCAGGCAGGCATGTCCAGAAAAGCCTATCCATTCAGTACGAACAGATTACATGTCCCTGTTTTTCTTGACAGATGTCAGAAGCAGAGGCCTGGGAAAAGCAGAATATATAAAAGGGCAAATACAGATTTACAGTTTCTGGCACTGCAATGTAGAGATTATTTCTGAGTACCATCTCTTTCTGTTGTTGGTTGGGCAGTTGGTTGGTTGAGGATTTTTTGTTGTACATTTCGATGGATCTCCTTTCATATTTCTAATCCCTTTTGGAATCCATTTATATCTTTGGCCTCCACAACATCCTGTGGCAATGAGTTCTACAATTTAATTATGCAGTGTGTGAAAAAGCACTTCCCTTTGTTTGCTGAAAATTTTCTGGATGATAATTTCATTTAGTGCCCCTTGTTCTTGTTTTACAAAAATAGTGCCTAATTGCTCCCTAGCCTCCTTATTCATGGTTTTTATTATTTTATACATCAAGAACATATCCCTTTAGGTCCTTTTCCTCTAAGCTAAAGATGCCTAATCTAATAGCCCGTCTACAGAAGTACTTCTAACTTTGATCATTCCCTGCCTCTCTGTCTCATTTTAGTTTTACTGTGCTCTTTAGTGGATGGGGACACCAGTGTTGCAAGTAATAGTAGGCACATGGTCAGCTTTCAATAAGCTGAGCACTGAAAATGAATTAAACATATAACTTGTGCATTTGCAATTGGAATGTATTAAAATGTTTTGCCATGGCTTTGGAGCTATTCTGCAGTGTTTCGGTTTCAGATCCTTTGAAGCTCACTTCAACATGAATACAAGGTTTTTCAACCTACAAATCTTTACTGCCTGCCTGATTCCTTGCTCTAAACAATTTCCACAGTATGAGCTGCTATGAAGAAAGGAAAGAAAGCTATGAGATAAATATAAAAGTATTTTCCCCTGATATCAGCATTATCTTAGGATAGTTTCCCAGGAGATTCACTGGTAAAGTCTTGTCTTCACGGTTAGGAAAAATCCCCAGAGAAATACTAAAATAGTGGGTCAGTTTTATGGAAGATGATGATTTTAGAATTTTCAGTTGCAATGGCAGTCAATGACTTTTTAGCTTAAATTTGGTCTTCAAAGTAGTCCGCCAGCATTTGTATGAGTTTTAAAAAAAATATTTGGACTTTTCTCCTTGAAGAGTTTGCTGCTTATCTGAATTCCTGCTATGCATTCCAGTCTGTCCTCTCTCCTTCAAATCTTTGTTCCATTGTCTCTTCATGATGGCTGAAAAAATATATTTCCCAAAACTTAGAGGGAAACCCATGTAGATGGCATAAAGAAAAATGACAAGATAAAAATTTTGGATCTTTATGGTCTGTGGGTTCACATATGTTTGTCAGCTTTCTCAATCTCTGAGCGAATTTGAGTGACACCACATAGAACATATTGGAGTGGAGGAACAATTCTTCCCTAAAGACAGTTGTGTTGGATAACAGTGCTACCCAGGATTCAATATAGACATTTCAAAGAAACAGAACAAGGAATTGTTTCAAGGAAATTTTACATAATATGAAATCTAAATTCACCTGATTATTATCTGGAAGGAATATTAATAGGTTGTCCTTAATCTGATTGTTACCTTTGCTAAAATACCTGTGGATACCTTTGCTAATATACCTTGAACCTGATGAAGCCAGGATGTAGAACTCCATTATCCTCTACATTTAGAATAAAATTATCTCCCTATTTGCATCAGCGTCTTTACATGTTTTTCTAGGAATGGTGGAAAAGCTGCAATTTTGAGAAATGTTTGAGATTTTTGGAACAAACGGACAGTATTCCTAGATCTTCTCTGATTCTCTTTTAAAGGGATTCTACTAAAAACCTGTGCAATAGATAAGAAATATCTCACAGTTTGTGAGGCTGTGAATAATTACAGAAATACTGAGCTTTTTTTTATAAATCTTTACATAGATTAAAAATGTCTGTCATTTAATGTATAAGATCTAATGCCTCTTTCATATTTTTGGAGATGTTTCTTGTAAATGCCATTAGAGCAGCCTGGCACAGTGGGGCAAGGTCCTATAAGCTTAATAATTAACAGAAGAGTCTTGTAATTTAATTTTAGGAAATGACATCATATATCTGACTATAGTCAGTAGACTTCTGCTGGGAATTATAATGCCAATTGCACTGTATTCAACTACTATCATTGTATCACAGACTTGTTTTTAATGACTCCCTTTGTAGGAGTTCAAGCTCTTTCTTTTAATAAAGCTATTTCACATTTTGTCCTTGCCAATGTCAGTTTAAAAGAAATGAATACTTCCTATCTGTCTTGTTAAGGGAGATGACCTGTCCAACCTCTCAGTAGAAGGTTTGGATTCCCATTAAAAGTTTTCAGTTCTCTCCTTTCCTTTCAGCTCCTGTGTGTGCTGTATCTTTTGTAGATACTTTTTCAAAAAATAAATGACCCAGTCAGAAGCAAAGAAGATTTTGCCCCAAAACTTTAAATTTGCTACAGAGTGATAGTGTTAGATCAATATTTGCATTAGATAAGGGGAACTGGTTGCCAGAATGAGAAGATCAATGTGATGATTACAAACCCTTGAAAAAAGTTAACTTTTAGGTCCCAAAAGACTTAGTTAATGTGTAGAAATGGGGAGAAAAAAAGGGGCGTTTGGTGTTACTTAAATTTTCAGGATGAGTGCTAAATTCATTACCCTGATTAAAAAGAAAGCCAAAGACATGATATTTCTGTTAAGTAAAATGTTTGAGCTCTTTGATAGAACTGATATTGGTTAGCAGTGCCATTCTGGGTTACATGACAATAATAATAAAATTATGATAATACGATAAATACCACAAATTTGTCAAAAGCAATTTTTCTGATCCATGAAAATTAGACTCTAATGTAAAAGTGAATATCCCTAAGAGATATTAAGTCAATATTGTTTAGAAAAAGGCACAAAAAGACACATAGATGATGACTCTTTTCCTAGAATATATTTGTTCTAGACTTTATTAACACAGGTAACATGAGAAATTCAGGTGATATTAGCAATAGTGAATGCTAATTATGATTCCTGCTTTCTGCTTAAAAATTTCTTATTTTTTTCAAATAACTTCAGCTTAATGGATGAAAAATTTAAAAAACATCAAAGTAATAACTGCTAAGTAATACATGTTAGATGTGCTTAGTTTAATCTGGTGGATAAACAGGTACCACATTATTTTATGAAAATAGCAGCTGGGGCCAGAGACAGATTACAAAGCACCTTCAAATCTGTGGCTTCATTTTACAATGACCAGATGGCAAACAATGGCAAAAAAATAGAAAATTATCATTTAAAATAATCTAATAAAATAGTTTTAATTTAAAGTTTAAAAATATAATAGTGATGCTAAATTAAGAGAAAAATTACAACTGGACCAGCAGCAGAAATTAAAAAATAATATCTAACCTTCCCTTGCATTTATTGTAGCAGGAGAATAAATACACATCTTTCTGTCAGGAAATGCATGGGGCTGTATTACAAGTAGTTCTGGAGAAGATACTTTTAGACAAATGTAACATTTTTATCTTCCTGAAAAAAATCATCAAACTTCAGTATATAATTTTCAACAGGTATTCTGAGGCCTAAATGTGTGAGAAGAATACTGAATTTTCATAAAGAGAAATGTCAGTGACAGTAGCCAATTTTATCCAATGCGTTGTGGGATACCTGCATTACTTTTGCATCAGCTGTCCATATATTTGAAGTTTATTATTTTCCAAACAACGCAGTTTCATATCTCTCTGTCTGAAGTTTAAAAGAAGAATCTTCTTCCAAGAAGAATAGCATTTTCTGAATTAAACCTCCTTAGAACCTTCCTGTGAAAGTTCAGCTTTGTGTAAAACACAAGACTGCTCACTAAACAGATTAACGGAAAACCTTTTCTTGTTTTAGTAGTTAGGAGATTTTCACAAGACATGCAAATTGTGCGTGTCTAGCAAACTCTTCCTGCAGCCTTAGTTTGCTATACTGTGTGTGAGAGTTCTAACTGCAGAGTTACTTGCGAAAACAGTACTTGCTCTACTTGTCTTCTGATTTCGTTCAGATTTCTTAATTTTGTTTTATTTCATTTTTCTCTTTATGAAAAGATTATTGTCATACTTTGCAAATTCTAAGCAATTAAGTAACATTATTAAACGAAGTTAATCCTAAAAAAAAGCAGTTTATGTTCAAAGAATGGCAAACATTGAAGCATGACTGTCCCCTTGGGCAGAAAAGAACACAGATATCAATACAATGACTTTCCACATTTCCCAAGAATTTAATTTTTATAAAAGGTAATTTCAGACAACTTAAACAGGTGTATAAGTAGTGTTTTATATCACTGGCTGCCTGGATCGTTCTTAACACCATTTTAAAATAAAGTTACAGTACTTACTTCACTCTTTTGGGATATTAATTGATCTTAACATTAAATTGAAAATGCTTAGCAGCTGAACAGCCTCTTCCCTCAGTTTATGCAGAAGCTAAATGAAAAAAATTGTTAGCAAGGTTTGATAAGACATTTATCAATTTGTATCAAAGCCTTTTATTTTAATTCTCTGATATTCTTTATAATTAGAAAGGAAGTCCAGAATAATCAACTCCTTAATCACAGCATTTGGTAAAAACTAAAAAAAAAAATTAAAATTAGCTTCTCATTGATATTGTGTTCTTCCTTAATGTCTTTTTTTCTTCCAGTAGTTCTCTGACAGGTTTGCTAACTTTCTTCAGTACTCCATCTTCTGATACAGATTAAGAATTTCTTGTTTGATGCTTATGTTGTCTGTTTGATCTTTGGTTTTATCTTACCCTTATCATCTTCTTTCTTTCCTGCATGTCAAGTGCCAAGGGCATGGCTTGACTGTTCTTAGCATAATGGCCCCAGGGGTCATTTACAAACCAGAAGATTTTAGAGCATCCTTGAGGCTGAGCTAAACTTCGCCAGAGGCTGTAATGGCCCTCATATTATCAAGAGATCATGAAGTTTTCTGAAAGACATCTTTATTTTCACCTCTTCTTTGCTATACTATGCAGATTGCTATTACAGATAGTAGTTAGTATTATACATCATGTTGAAATTGTGTAATATAGAACTTCTATAAAGTTCAAAACACTAAGCCAGTATGAATAGAAATGTTTTAGCAGTAAATAGTTTAATAACTCTGTCAGAACCATTGGATTTCTTTCAGGGGTCTTGTCTTTGTAATGCTTTTATTTTCTTGTAGATCTGAACTTACCAAGGTATGGGCTGTGTTCAGCAGCACCAAGGACTTTGTTACAGACCATCAATATGCTTTAGTAGCAATATATTCTGAAAAGACATGTTATGAACCGACATGTACTACAGGGGTGCACTGCACAGTGTCTGAATACTCTGAGGTGACAGGGAATCATAGAATGGCTGAGGTCCAGACATCTGGAGTTCATCTGGTCCAACCCTCTACCTCAAGCAGGGCCACCAAGAGGCCTCTTACACAAAATCATGTTCAGACAGCTTTTGAATATCTCCAAGGAGGGGGATTTCTAGAAATGTGTGGGTAGTCTGTGCCCAACTCTGTCAGTCTCACACTGAAAATTGTTTCCTGACATTTACAGGGAACCTCCTGTGTTCTAGTTTGTGTACAGTGCCTTTCGTCCCATCACTGGGAAACACTAAAAAGAGCCTGGCTTCATGTTCATTATACACTCCTGTCAGATATTTGTACATATTCATAAGATTCCCTGAGGTTTTTTTCTCTAGAGACCCAAGTCTCACAGCCTCTCCTCACATGAAGGGTGCTCCAGTCCCTTAACTTTCTAGAGTGACCTGTCTCTTGTCCTCATCAAATTCTGTATGAGGATGTTATGGGACACAGTATCAAAAACATTAATGAAGTCCAGGTAGACAATAGTCATATCTATCAGGCCAATTGTTTAATTGTAGAAGGCTGTCTGCTTCATCAAGCATGACTTCCTCTTGGTGAAGACATGCTGACTACTCCTGATGACTTTCTTGTCCTCGTGCCTGCAAATGATTTCTGGGATTAGCTGCTCCATCTCTTTTCCAGGAATGAAGTCAGGTTGATTGGCCTGAACTTCTATGAGGTCTCCTCTTGCCCTTCTTGAAGTGTGGCGTTTGACCTCACAATAACAACAGCCCTATGGGCTGACAAATCCCTCAGCACTTGCGGGGGTATCCCATAGGGACCTATGGACTTATATAGATCCAGTTTTTAAAATGTTCTCTAACCTGATCCTCTTCCACCAAGGGTTAACATTTTCTGGCTCCACACTTTTCTCTTGGCCTCCATGGCCTGGTATTTCTGAAGGCAGATCTTTCTGGCAAAGTCTAGGGCAAAGAAGGCATTCAGGACTTCAGCTTTGCCCATACCTTGTGTCATCAGGGCCCCAGTTTCTCCAGTCTTCCATTTGTCATCTTTGTATTTCTAGAAGTCCTTCTATATATGTTTCCTTTTGATGTCCTTTACTGAATTCAAGTTAAAATTTAGCTTTTCCTACCTGTATCCTTGGATGCTCCAAGAGTGTCTCTGTATTCTTCCCAGATTATCTATGCCTTCTTTTAACTGTTTCACCTTCTGCAGGTGTCCTTTTGTCTTTGAGACTGACCCTTCATCCATGCAGATCTCCCAGTACTTTTGGCTGACTTCCTGCCCTTTGGCATACTCCAGTTTTGAGCTTGAATTTGAATATTAACCATCTGTTAAATGTACCTGTTCCTGGTACATGTATCTGTTCCCTTTATCTTACCTTTACTCTTTACAGAATTAAGGTAGCAAAAATGAAAACTCCTGGTTTCTCATACTATTTTTTTTGTACCTTGTACAGAAAATTTTTGTGAGAAATCAAAACCTAGTCATCATTGAAACATACAAAAATCCTCATATTGGTAAGTATGAGAAGGAATGTTCTCAGCCTAGATTACATTTCCAGACAGAATTTCTGGGAATATAATGGTCTATTTTCCTATAATTAAGTGTTGGGCTAGAAAACACTGAGATGCAGATCCACAATATTACCTTCAGAATTGCTTAATTTCTTCTCAGAATTATTTTAAAACATGGTTTTCACTCTAAATAAATTGAGTCCCTTCTAATGTTTTCTGTATGTCATATTGTAAATGAAAACATTTTTGCCATGTAATAATAGAAAAATATTACAGAGGATTATATCTATAGAAGTTGATGGATATTGAAAGCAAAATTGTAATATTTTAACTGCTATTTTTGGCTTTCAGGTGGTGATAAAAAAGCTTTGCAGAGGGAAGAAAAGATCTTTTATCATTTAGATCTCAGGTGTGAGAAGCACTCTGAATATATAAAGGCTTATCATGAAAAACTGTGACAGGAAATTTCTGTTGAATTCCAGTGACTGCAATTTTCAACTTTGTACTTTATAAATATTTATCCAACTCTTTAAGTCCCTACTGTTTATGCAATTCTTCAGAATTTTCCTGTCATTGTATTTCACTATTCAGTCTTTGTTAGCCTGTCCTCTGAATCTTTCAGACTTCAGATAAAAAAAGTGAGTTTACTGCTTCCGTACTAACTGCTTTCACATACATAAGAAGGAAAAAATAGCAATATTGTCACATATCTCTCCTTCTTATTAACATTCAAGAAAATCAACACTTGAATAATCTTAAGGCTGTGGCAGAAAGTACCTGAAGTAGGATTTTCTAACAATAAAGTAGGATTTTCTAACAATTTTTATAGCACCAACCGCAGATACATAGTATCACAGGAGAATATTTGTGTCTTTGTGTCTTATCCTAAAAAGTTAAAATAAATGTTACTTTTGAGGTTTTTATTGTTTTTAAAATGAAGCTTTAAAAATGCCACAGTTTGACACTGGCTAGGCTCCAGACATCCACGAAAAGAATTTACTTATTTTCCTCTGCTCTAGTTAAGCAGAGGAGGGGAAATTAAAACAAAAACTTCATGAGTTGAGATAAAGATTATTAAAAAAAACCCCAAACTTTAAGGCAAAACAGATCCAAAACTTAAACAGTATAAAGATTTATTATTAACAGAATTAAAAATAAAAAAGGTAATGAGAACCAAAGTAGATCTTCAGAACATCTTTCTTCTCCCAGTACCTCCCTCTTTCCACCAACCACGGAAGGAAAAAAAACATGGGGATTTTGGTCAGTATTTCACTTCTTAAAAGTCTTTCTTCATTTTGCTTAAGGAAAAGAGTTTCTTCTGCTGTGCCATGAGATCCTTCCCACGGGACATAATTCTCTGCGGACTTTTCTAGCGTGGTTTTAATTCACAAGCAGCAGCCCCGCCCAAACCTGCTGCAATGTGAATCCCTCCCATGGGCCAAGCAGTCTTCCCACAAGTGCCTAGCATGGGTCATTTTAGTTCACGGGGTTTAGCCTTTTAAGGATGAGCTGTTCCAGTTTGGAAGCGAAGGGTCTCTTCTTCTATCTCTAAAAGCAAGGGTCATCTCTCTCCGTTCGAGTTACTCACTAGATTACAGCTTTTCAGTATCCACGCGTTCCAGCTCCAGAAGAGTCCTCTTCTTTATGGGCTGTGCATGGATCTCTGCACTGCGCCATGCACCTCATGAATTATAGGGAAACAGTTTGTCATATTATAGTCCTCACCACGGTTCGTGGGAGAATCTCAGCTCCAGTGCTTGAATCACCTCCTCCCTCTCCCTTTTTTCACTGACCTTGGTGCTGCCATGTTGGTTTTCCTCGCATGTCCTTATTTTTTCATTTTCTCTGACTTGGAAGAAAGTTGGTTTCTGCAAGTTGCAGTTGAGGGGTTGGTCTTGTCTGGGATCCATATTGGGGAATTGTTTGCCATGTTTTTCGTTGCTGGCCATGTGGTCCCTGCCAGCACTACACAGCCGGCCCCGGCCACATGCTCCTCATCATCACTGCACAGGCAGCTCCAGCCTCAGGAGAGGCCTGGCCGCACTGTCCCGGCCTTGGGAGGGCTCTGGCCATGCGGACTCTAGTGGCCCCCCTCACACAGGAGATATGGCATGCAGCCAATGTGTGTTTGTTTAGTTAACAAGAATGCTAACAAGAATATTTTTAGGTAGTATATTTTTAGCACAGTATAAAAGCCTTGCATAGCTGTAGAGTATAAAAGGCCTTGCATGAGTGTAATAAAGGATTTTCTTCCCTGGAAACAAGAGAGTCCATGTCATCATCACTACAAAAAAGTGCTGGATGGCCCTACTCTCCAGCTGCACCAAAACCCCTTGTTGACTACATCGCACAAGCAACCGGACCATGTGGTGAAATTTGCACCACCACTGCCTTAAGAGGAGACGCGATAATTATTTGTCCCGATTTGAGACAAATAAAGGGAAACGCTCTGGAAGGAACATCTCCTCCAAAGAAGGCAGGTTTCAGCAGTCCCTCCATCACAGGTTTGGGAAGAAATTCTTCAGAGGAAAGTGAAAAAGAAGTTATTTATTTAACAAGCAGAGTGCACGCAGGCACAGAAGAAGAATAATGCTAAATAATAAAACCTCTCACTGTGGAGAGAACCTGGTAAAATTCAAAGTCCTTTGTAGGCATGACTCTCCTCTCTCTCTGGAGCTGGGGTTCAGTGTGGGCCCCTCTATGCCATGGTATAGGACCTCCTGGTGATGTTCTGGTGTTGCTGAACAGTCCAGAAGAGAAGAAGAAGCCAAAGTCCCAGGAAAACCTTGTTCCTCAGCTAATGAACGAGAAGCTAGCTAAAAAGCAAGAGAATGCCACTCTCTTCCCTGCTGCAGAAGCAGAGAGCTGAGAAGCAAGCAAACAAGTTATCCGTGTTTTTGAACACAGAGCCAAAGGCATTCCACCTCCTTCCCCCGCCTGACACCTCCCCTTTGGGTTTGCCTTAAAGAGACAGAAAGGCACAGGATTCATGTCTGGGCACAGAGAAGGCCATAGTGGATACAGCATAACAAGGTCACCCCAAGACAATAAAATAAATTGATGTTATGCTGTCCTGATTATATGTTTGGCCTTGCTCAGTGTAGTAGGTTGAAACATACTTGATAGACAAGCTGTTAAACCAATGGCGCTTCTCACTATTTGCATATTTAAAGACAGCACAAGCACGGCAAGTTCCCTTTTGTTCCATCTTTTCCTGCTGGGAGGGGGTAAAAATGGGCCCCAGCCTCCATCTTTTGGAGCCTGCCTGGGCCTCCTTCTCCCCTGCCGCAGCGGCACATGCTCCTGGGTTGCTGTGGAAGAGCCGTCCTGTAGCCACAGGCAACTAAAAAACAGCCACGAAGTGCCACACAGCTAAAACCACCCGGCACGGCTTCTGGGGACCAGCGGGCCCCTCCTCCCCTCCCCCAACCCAGAGCGGCGCGCAGACCCGGCAGGAGACGGTGGAGCCTCTCTGCACCCAGCCCAGCTTGTACCGAACCAAAGAAGGCACCATGCAGCCAGCAGCATACAAGGGAGCGAGGCTTTTTCCAATGTAAAGCCCAAACCAGATCAATTCCTTAACATGGCGACATCAAGGTCAGAGAGAAAAGGGAAGTAAGTCACATGGGATAGAGCCAAGATGGCGGCGGGAAGAGAGGGCGGAGGCACTTTTGGCGCGTAGCTTAAAAATGCTTTCTGCAGGCCGTGGTAAAAACTGTAATATCACAAACTGTTTGTCTCTTTAATCCTTCTGAAGGTCATGGGGGGGATGGAGAATCCACACGCCGCCAGTGAAGATATGAGAATGCCTATCCAGGCTATATAGAAGTGGTGAAAGGCTTTTAGAGATTTTGAAGAAGAGAGCCTTTGTTTTCAGCCCAAAATAATTCATCCTTAAAAGATTAAAACCCTACGTTATGGCCCATGACTGCAGTATGAATACTGTGAGATTTTCATGGGAGAGATGTTTTTCCACCTCAGCAGATTGTTTCTGGGCAGACTGTTGCTGGTGACAGTTTGGAAACCACGTTAAAGCAGAGGAAACTCTTTTTCCTTAATATTGGAGAGACTTCTAAGAACTGCAACACTGACCAAATCCAATGTTTTGTTTTCTCCCTTTTGCTTGGGTTGGTGGGGAGGGGCTGCTGGAGGAGAGGGGAGTTTGCTTTAATTTCTTATTATTTCTTTTTATTTTTAATTCTGTTAGCAATAAATTTCCTTTTATACTGTAATTTCTCAAGTGTGTGCCTGTTTTGCCTTGCAGTTTTCCAGTTTTCCTCAATAATTTTTTTTCTCCTTACACAAAATAACAGATTTCATGGGGCTTGGTGCGTAGCCAGCTTCAAACCACAACATTCAGAAAAATGGCAAAATGTTCTTATCAAAGGAATAAGTACTTTTCAAAGTCATTGATACAACTAAATAATTAAGTCATGCTACTTTGGAGAGGTGCAAGTCTTCCATAAAATTTCTTGTCTCAATTACACTAGATTTTTTTTTCTAGACAAAACAATTTTTAAACTCTGGGAGCATGAAAGAAATCTATATTTCTGCATTTAGTTTTATGCATTTTCTGTATTTAATGTAGAATATTTAACATATTAGAAAGGTGGAATGATAAAAGAAAGATTGTTTTGTGCCAAGGGAAAAAGTTTAGATTTTTTACCATTTGAGAATAAACTCAGCACAGCATACAAATGGAAATTTTGTTGCAAGTTTAGCTGTATGCTAAGGTTTCTGCCTTTCCTCTCATAATTAGATGTCAAATGGGACATGATACTTATGAATAAAAATTATGGTACAAATAAGTTAAAGTTTTCACTTTGTTAAAAAGCAGAGGAATTTTCTAGGCTACTAGTTCCTCCCTAAGATCATCACGTTCAGGCTCATCGTATAGTCATTTAAAGAATACGCAGGATAAGGGTTGTTTTCCTACATGTTATTAGAGTTCCAGTGTGATCTTATCATTGTTTCAGTGGGGAAAAGTTTTTATACACAAATAATGCAACATGCAGAAGTGCAGTGTAACAACATAAAATCCCTAAGAAGGATGGATTGGCAATTAGAAAAATAGGGAACAAATATTGAATGGTTAGACATTCTTTCATTTCCACTAGAAATAAAGATCTTCAGAATATTCCAGATATTGCTTTGTCTGCCACTAAATAGATCTTAGGCCTATTAAGCAAATAATATTTTAAAAAAATAACATCAGAGTTCTATGAAATGGTTTCTTTCTAAAAAAGTAAAATTGAAGTGCATATTCATAAAACTTTGTGTTAAATCATGAATGTACAAATAAACAATCGTCAAATATAAAAACACTTTTTCAGTCTTGGATTTTCTTAGGGGATGCCTTGAGAACATCTTGAATGAGTTGTTCTTT
Organism: Corvus brachyrhynchos; assembly: GCF_000691975.1. Lineage (NCBI taxonomy): Eukaryota > Metazoa > Chordata > Aves > Passeriformes > Corvidae > Corvus > Corvus brachyrhynchos. The sequence goes on along the minus strand of NW_008237229.1, from coordinate 5,938,009 downwards.
TAACACAGCTGAGCAAATACAGTGCAAGATTTTCAAGCAACCTTTGACTGAATTTGCTTTGACAATACGTGCAACCCTTTGGTGATCTTTCTTCAGGAATGTTTGAGGGATTGAGTTTTACTGGCAACAGCATTAGAGGAAAGTAAATTTCAAAGATGCAAGCGAATATTTGCAAAGCCGGGGTTTTAGACAAATAGTTGCAAAAGCTTTACTGGTCCTAGAAAATTCTTCCTGCTTTCGTCTAAGGAAAAATAAAACCATAAAATAATAATAATAAAAAAGTGATATAGCTGACACTTCAGAAATAAATAACCTGTAAGTTAGTATTTTAGATGCTCATAACAAATGGTTCATGAACATGCAAGCTGCAGAGAATGATACAAATTAAACAAAATAAAAAGAAAAGCCTGAAAATAGATCATTTGAATGTTTCTAAATTTATTCAAGGATATTATCATTTGCTTGTTTATTTCTTTGTTGGAAGCTATTCCACATGCAGACAATAGGCTAATTTTTTTTAAATAAATCCATTGTTGCAAATTATTCACTAAACTCTAATCAGTAATGCGTTTTGTGGTAGATTCACTTTGACAGATATCACTGTTACTAAAAAGCAATGTCTTGTAACAATATAATAAAATGTGAAACTTCATGAACAGTTTTTGAACAAAGGTTTAAACTGGGAAAATAATTTGACACTGTTAGCTCCAAATCACATTTATTATATATGAGAAAGAAAATTATACAGTTTAATCAACATGTCTCTAAAGACTCTTGAAATTAAGATTTAAAAAAAAAGACTAATACATTGAATAATTAATAAAAATAAATAATAATACATTGGAAATTAATAGTCATATATTGACACATATTAGTTCATTTTTTTGAGATCTAGCAGTATTCTCATCTACAACTGCATATCTAGATAGCCTAAGTTGTCTGAAACATCCAGAAAAAAATTAAATATCTGAATATATTCTTTATTACCAATTGGCCTTATATTTTAGATCTACATCTTCTAAGCAATACAATTTTGATGATGTATTGTGTTAATGTATCTTAAGAGCCATGTTGGTTTGATGATGTACACCCATTAATGGCAAGGCAGCTGGTAGCAAGCTAAATTAATTTTGCAGTTGTAGTTCTGTTGTTTTGACAGATTTTGTAAATAAAGTTATTTAAATAAATAAAATAAATTTGAACTTTAATTTTGGAAGTTATACCTATATTTTATGCATGCATATTGAGAGAGATATAGATAGATATTTCTGAGAGGTTACAAAACACCTAAGAAACATGCTGTATGTTTTGAAAAAATCTCCTCTCAAGCTTTTTTGACTAAGTGTTTGGGGCTATTTTCTATTCCATAACACCTTCTCTTTAGGTTCTTTTGCCCTTCTGGTCATTTGGACTATAGATATATCAAACACACACAGTTTAATTTTCAAAACTACCTTTATACCTCTAAAACTGGTCATAGCAGTGATGAAGAGAGGGAGTTAAGAAATCTAGTTGGAGAAAGGTCCACAGAATGGATCCAATGTCTGTGCTCTGTTATCAGTTTATCCAAGTATTTCATTGGTGGGCTTCATAACAAGTGTAGTAATTTTCTGAAAAGGGGTTTGGGGAAATATGGATGTAACATGATGCACAATATGTAGGATGGGGTAGATCTTAGGAGCTTTAAAATTTTTAATGCATGTATACTGCCTGAGCAAGAAAGGGAGATCCCTAGATCTCCCTAGAACATCTAGATGAAGTTCAGACCTGCAGAGTGTAGTGAAAGAGAAATGGCCATAACAACAGCAGCGGCACATCCCAGAGAACACATCTACACTGAATTTAAATGGATCAAAGCAAGAATCATACAGGGATACAAGGAAGGTGAATACAAAAGAACAGCCCAGCAATGGGGTAAACATCTAGGGAGAGGGCTGACCAAGACTGCTCTGGAGCCCAAGCTTTTGCAGCTAGCACCTGCCAGAGAAAGTCTAGCTGAGAGCTAGAGCAGGATGTAGGGCTTCTTACTAGATAGAGTCAAGGTGCTCTTATGTATCTCAATGTTAGTCTTGACATTTTTCTACAGTGGCCTTGGTTGGTTGCGTAGGTGAGAGTTTTTTGGTTTGTTCATTGCAGTTTTAGGGACGGGTTTCACTACAAAGTTATATATATGGGCAAAGATGAGCTCAAGAAAAAGGGGGGTTTTGGTGGTTTCTTCACAGAAACATCCATAAACAACTCAGATGTTTGCAAAGGGTACATTAATTCCCCTTTTTTACTTTCACCATTACTTTCATGGTGACTCCACATGCCTAATACATTTTTTCTAACATCTGATCTAAACCTCTCCTTCTGCAACCTGAGGCTATTTCCTCTTGTCCTGTCACTAGTTGCCTGGGAAGAGAGACCAACCCTGCACCTGGCCAAAACCTCCTTCCAGGTACTTTTTGAGAGTGATAAGGTCTCCCTTGAGCCTCCTTTTCTCCAGGCTAGACAACCCTAGCTCCTTCAGCTGCTCCTCATCAGACTTTTACTCCAGACCATTCACCAGCTCTGTTGCCCTTCTCTGGACATGCTCCAGCTCCTCAATGTCTTTCCTGTGGGGAGTGCCCAAAACTGGACACACGATTTGAGGTGTGGCTTCACTGGTGCCCAGCACAGAGGGGCAATCACTGCCCTAGTCTTGCTGGCCACACTCTTGCTGATCCAAGCCAGGAAGTCGTTGGCTGCCTTGGTCACCTGGGCACACTGCTAGACTATATCCAGCCATATATGGGCCAGCACCTCCAGGTCCTTTTTCACTGGGAAACTTTCCACCCACTCTGCCCCCAGCCTATAGCGCTGCCTGAGGTTGTTGTGACCCAAGGTCAGGACCCAGCACTTTACATTGTTGAACCTCACACAATTGGCTTCAACTCATTGACCCAGCCAGTCCAGATCCCTCTGCAGAACGTTTCCGCTCTTCAGCAGATCAACACTCCTGCCCAACTTGGTGCTATCTATGAGCTTAATGAGGGTTCGCTTGGTCTCCTCATGCAGATCATCAATAAAGATGTTAAACAGGAATGGTTATAAGACTGAACTCTGGGAAACACCACTAGGGAATGGGCTCCAGATGACTCTGACTCCGTTCACCATCACTCTGGGCCTGGCTATCCAGCCAGTTTTTTACCAGAATAGAAGAGAGAACCCATTCACAAGCAGCCGGTTTCTCCAGGAGAATGCTGAGGGAAGTAGTGTCAAAGGCTTTACTAAAGTTCACCCAGTGGCATCCACAGCCTTTCCCCTATCAACTTAAGGAGTCACCTTATCAAAGCAGATCAGGTTGGTTAAGCAGGACCTGCCTTTCATAAACCCATGCTGGCTTGGCCTGATCCCCTGGTTTTCCTGTACCTGCCATGTGATGGCACTGAGGAATATTTCTTCCATGACCTTTCCCAGCATTGAGGTCAGACTGACAGGTCCGTAGCTCCCTGGATCCTCCTTCTGGCTCTTCTTGTAGATGGGTGTCACACTGGCCAACCTCCAGACCTCTGGGACCTCCCCAGTTAGCCAGGAGTGCTCGCAAATGCTTGAAAGGAAGGGTCTCTGCACATCTGCAAGAGGAGGAAGAATATCCCTTCATTTCTTCCCTAGTTACTCCAAGCCAGAGATACTAGGGAACATTCCCAGCCATTTTAACACATTCACAGGGATTGTAACTGTGACAATGATGCTCCTTTCTCATTTTCACTCTGTCATGCAACAGGATTGACAGTCATCTTTGCGGTAACCTCGAAGTTTGGATGGGTTTGTCTGCACTTTATGGGTTATCTTTCACTTTGATCTCTTTCTCAGATCTTCTGTTTTCAATTTTATCTATAGTCAAGATTCATTTTGTGGTAGCAAAAGGAAATCTTTCTGATACTTTTCCATATATTTCTACTTCTGTCATGCACACATAAGCAGCTAAGGTATGGACAAATTTTCGATTTTTGTTCATTTTTATCTCATTAAATGCTACCAAAGTCTGTCAGAAACCTAAAAATTAAATATAGTAGCAGGGTCCCAAACATATGAAACAACATATCAATGCAGAACTCTTCAATTGTGTTTGTTACTAAATCTTAAAACAGAAGACAATTTTATCTACAACAGAGCATCACTTTCTGTCAATGGTTTCATGTGTTTGATCTAACGAAAAGTTGCTATTTTCTCTAGACAAATTTACAAAAAAACCCCTGTATTTATATAAATCACAATCACTTCTTTATTCATTCCTTTAATGTAACTTTTGCACAACTGAAAAAACAGAAGACTCTTGAAATTAAATGCAAATGCAAAAAGCTTAAAATATTTAATGTTGTGGGTCTTACAGATCATTTCATTTCCAAATGATTATATGTTTTTATATTTTGGGAATGTTTTAATAATATTGTTCTTGAGATTTTATTGGATAAATATTCTTCAGCTTCCCAGTCATAAACCCAGATAAACTGAAAATTACTTTAAGTGTCTCCAAATAACATAGAGTTAAAAAGAAAACAATCTTTCAGACTTACCAACAAAGACAATGAATTTGTATAATAAGCATTCTGTAAGACCTTGGTTACTAAAGGTTCTAATGACCTCTCTCAAATTATCCTTAAAAGTTGTTTTTTTCTAATTTGAATTTTATTTTAATATACAACATCATACTTTATTACATAGCTCAAACTCCCAAGGCTAAAACGAGAAGATTCAGTCTCACCTTTAAAGGATAAAAAATAAGTGACTGATAACTGGAAAAAGGGAATAATGATTTTGTGGATAAAGTTTAAAACTGTTGGGAAAGACAACAAAATTTATTTGTTGTTAAGCTGCTGGGATTTTGAAGATTCTTGGGTAACATTTCTATAAAAGACTACTGATTTTCAATATCTGAGTTCAAACCTCAAGGGCTCTGTTGCTAAGAATAGCTCCCTAGTGGAATCTGAAGCACTTCTGGGGAAAGAACAATCTATCTGGTGGCATCCAGTTTCCAACAAAACTGTAAATTCATTTCAGGACCTTATTTGTGCTTTTTTCCTTCTTCTTTTGTAATAAAAAGCAGCAGTTAGTATATAAACTGCATTTATAAATTACTGGAAACAAAATTCATAAAAGTACAAAATCTAAGCTGAGCCTTTACTTCTAGGACTGTGTAGCTGGAGTTTAGATCAGATATTTTTCAAAAGCTGTGCTTGTCAAGTAATATTAATAAGGTTAAGTTATAGTTCATGAATATGCAATTTGTTCATTATCATGGGTTACACTTCCATTTATAAATAATGATCTGGTTTTATTGCTACCATAGATAAATATTAGAGATATAACTTAAATAGTTTTATTAGCAACATTGTACCTCAGATCACACAGATCAGATCACACAGAAATACATACGCTTTTTTACCACCAATTTTTCTCATACATTTACTTTTGTACTTGTATAGAGATATGCCTCATACCTTTTAGCTGTACTTGTTAAACACTTAATGTCTATATCAAAGAAAATAAAATATGAATTTTGAAAGTAAATTTGGTTTTAGGTATTGTATAGAATAAAACATATACTACTTTCACATCTGAAGATAAATGCTAGTTTATTCATAGTTCACAAATGCCCCTAATATCACAATTTCTGCTGCTACTATTACGGAAGACTTACTGTTTAGCTCTTTGGATAAAAACGTTGTTTTAGTTCTTTTCACTCCCTTTGTGTAATTTCATGAGTTGGCCTTTATTTTCAGGTCATTCATGTGAAGGGATTAAAGAGAAAGCACTTAAATAATTAACCTTAGATTATAAGTTAAAATGCTTTTTAGGTCAAAAATCATGAAAGCTATGAATTAAAAGATTAAACATATCTTTAGCATTCTGAAGACAGGAGTCAAGGTTCATGTGTAGTGTATGCTTTGCCAGTAATTAAAATCTGAAAAATTACAGCTAAAGAGCCAGATATTGAAGCTTGTCTGTGCTATATTTAATTTCAAAATCAAACTGTCAATGTCTCATAGACAGATAATGTTGACAAACAAAAATAACTTTCCTACTTATATCTGACAATCATGCACAGATGAACTGTGCATGGGAAACCTGCAGAGCCACTGGATGTGTAGGTGTGCAGTCCTTGCCCAGCTGTGCTTCAAATCTTGTGGAAACTGCCTGACAGATACTGCTGGCATAGGAGGAAGAGCCAAGTCCAGAAATGTTCTGCCCTACTGCAGACTGTTCCAGTGGGATTGGAGAGGTGACAAGTGGGAGAGCAGGAGCATCACACTCTTGTTACAGAGCTCACAGCTGCTGGAGATCACGCATATGGCAATGCTTTGTAATTATTTATATTTCTTTAGTGTCTAAAGGCTCCTGCTGGGATCAATGCACCACTGAGTAATCTCTTACTGTTTAAAATATAGGCCCTATTCCAAAAAGTTTAGGATCTGAAGGGGCAAAGCAGAGAGATAAACCTAATACTTTTAAAGAAGAGAAAGAGAAGACAGGGTTGGTATGAATTATGCTCATCTTAGGTTAAAAAAAAAAACAACCTGACTTTTTAGAAATAATTATTTTGGGGAATGCAAGACAGGGAGAGATACGCAGACAGAAACATCTAAATGGGAAGAACAGAAGAAAAGGAAAGACATTGAAACAGGATGCAAAGGACATGAGGAGAGAGAATAAAAGGAAAAAGAAGACAGAAGGAAATATGGATAAAAAGAATTAATTCACAGACATTTAGTAAGTAGAGGAATTTGATAGTACCCACATTTTGGCTAATCTTTAATAAAGCAGCTAATACTAATAATTGAATGTAGTAAATGTGTCTAGAGATGCCTACAACAGTCTTTTGCTTCCATGTAGTTTGTTTTCTGATGATATTACTAGATAACTTAGTCAACTCAATTGTCTAAACCAGTGATGTTGATAGTGAAAAATTATCAGAACTAATGTTTTCCCAGTTATATACCACAATATAGTAGGTATATGAAGTCACAGCCAAGAGGCAAACAAGCTGAGTAGATCAGGGTCTTATTTGCAATTTAAATGGATTGCATATTACCAGAAAAAAAAGAAAAAATATTCAGTCATGAAAACAGAATATACAAACTGCAGTTACAATGGAAGGCTACTTAGGGGCTGTAGACAGGAATACAGTCCAGTGAATTTCAATGAAATGCAACAAGTAGTTTTCAAAAAAGCCTGAAAAAACTTTGGCAAAGATAAAAGGTTCTAAAGGTCCCCATATGTATTGTGGTTTGCAACCCTGTTTGACATTACAATATTACCTAGCTATATTGTTATAGGTCCTGCAAATATCAAAGCAGTTGGCTAGGCTCTAGTGTTACATTTCCTGGTTTGTGACCTTCTTTTTCCTTTTCATTTTTTCTCAAGCTGTACCTGCAAAAATGAAGATTATGACAGGCCTAAAATTACCTGAAGTCTGTAACACAGAAGTAATCAAAAATAAAATTAGATTTCTAATTTGAAATAATTTCCTTCAGTCTCTTATCGTATAATCATTAAATTAGTTAATTTAATAGTCTCTTAATCTTTTTTTCTTCTATGTAAACTAATGATCTTGGAAAAATATTGTTGCTTTTTACCCATTCATTAATAAAAAGATCCTTGGACAAGTGCTTAATGTTCAAGGATTTTATTATCCTTTCTTTAATTCTGTTGGAGAAAACTGTTTTGCTCTTTCTTAGGGAAACTTCTGTGTGATGAAAAGGAAGCTTAGTGTCATAAGTATGACTGAAAATAAGCAGTGACTTCAGTGAAGTTGCAATAAGATCTGAAGTGATTTCCAGTCAGGATCTAAGTAAGAGAAGTAATCATGCTCATTTACACCCATAAAGTGGGTACTTAATTCCTTAGTGCTTAAGAAGCAATTTGTGAATCCCAAAAGCTTAGACACACATGTAATTACTACACTGACTGTGATTTGACAGTAGTACTATAAACTGTCTAAGGTATCTGATCCTCTATTCTCACTCAAGCCCAAAAATATTATTAAGAGGAAATAATAGTTACTATTATTATTATCATAAGAGGAAATAATTATTGCTAAGAAGAAAATATGGTATTAAATGAGTTTTCGTCTTGAATGGGCAGATACATGCCAAAATTTGGCATAAGCAACAATTATTTTCTGAAGGGCAACTAAAAAATACAGTTTTTGAGTTCCGAAAATGCTTCTTTCTGGCAGGCATGGAAGGAACTTCCTCTGCCCCCACCTCCTAAAATTCAGAGTAAACTCATCATACAACTGAATTGAACATCTGGCAAATGGAAGAAAACACTAATATGGGAAATGGGACAGTATGAAGGAGAATTTATTGGGTAAAAAATTCTTGTTACTCTCTTATAAAGGGTGAATCATTTGAATTTCAGAAAAAGTATTATTAACAACTTGATCATTTGAAGGATATATTTGTATGACTCATTCAGAGAAGTTTTAATGTATTAGTTACAATAGTGTTGTGGGGTTTTTTTTAAAAAAAGAAGCTTATTACCTTGTTATAAAAAAGGCTGAAATCCACAATAGCCTTCTGGGTTTGCTATTTACACAAATTTAAAAAAAACCCCATAAGTTTACCCAGGAAATCAGGAAGGTATATAATTCCAGTGCTCTCTAGTAACTGACATATATTTTAGCCACTCTGTTATTCAGACCTCATTTAACTTCATTATACATGAGACTGTCCAAGGCACCAAGGAATTAGACTTATTCCAGGAGTTATCTCGACAGATTCTTCTCTGACCCATTATTCATGCTTACCTTACACACTGTTGCTGTGCACACCTTCCTGCAACCTGGGCACCAGTTAGTTAGACCACAGAAAAATACATTTTCCTCAGTAATCCTATAGGAAACAGTAGTACCAGGTTGCTGACCTAGAGCTCTTTGCACACAACAGTGTTTACACAGAGGGTAGTACTTGGTGGTTTATGATGGTCTTACATGTTCCATTAATTTTAACACCATTATCAGAAGATGGTGTGGCATAGGAGGCAATTAAGGGGAAATCCTGGAATCTGAGTGTTGAATCTCTCTGGAAGGTTGAATCTCTCATGTTATATCAGGTCAACTTCAAAGGAAAAATTTTAAAGAGAAATAAATCCCCTCTCAGGATGGATCCAGTGCCTCAAAGTAAATTTGAAATCAGTGTGGTTCCATTAAAGATTATTTTTCCAGTGAGATTATAGTTGGAGGGAGTGGTTGTTTAAATAGCATACTATAGTTTCTCAAACAGCATAGGAAATAAAAATAAATGATTGATGGATAGTTTATTTAGGTGAAAATTGCATGTAAAGACAGGTCAAATTCCTTACAGAGAGTAAAAAGTCCCTCTCCTCTCAATACCCACTTTGAGTTAAAGAATATTTTTCTGGGCTCTCCACATCCATGTTTTTCTGGCATAAGAACAGAGGGTTAAATTTCCTTTGCTACAAAGAAGAGATAGGTTCAAAGAACTGGAATTTAAGCTGTATGGTCCCCAAAAGAACAAGAGAAAAAAAGCTGTGCTGATTCACTATTTTAGTGATGTCTTTGTCATTGCAAAGCCCCTCTTTGAGTACAGGGTGGGAATAACAACTGCATTCTGTGCTATCCTCTAGCAAATTGACTTATCTGCTCCACTTCAGGACCGAAATCTGAGTTATGATATAAAAATACTATGCCTTCCTAATGAATTAAATTAAAATTTAGCTACAGATTTTTACAAAACAGGGACTCATATCTGTTTGCTTTTTCATTAGAGGCTATGAATTCTGGGTATAGAGTGGGTTTACTTTCTGGGCAATGGAGAAAGCGACACAGTAATCATTATCAGAAATTTTGGCTGTAAGTCAGTATGTGGAGAACTCACACTCTGACACTTTAAAGAGAGAGTTCCCACTGTAAGCATAAAATCAATTATATCTCATGTCACAGTTAACTAGCTCACAATATAGTAGTGGCCTGTTTAAAACAAGCCTAATCCTTTGGCCAAAATTAGTTTGGCCTTTTCTTTGCTTCCAGGGTTCTGTTTCCAGAAATCCCCCTCGAGCTGTTGAGCTGGCAGTATTTGCTTCATTTTCAATCAGAGCTAGTGCCACCACTTTCCACCTTTATAACTGCTCTGTAGTAATATAGACATGCTGAGCTCTCCCAGTTGTTCTGAAATGCAGTGAACAGCCCAAAGCAGCCTTGGGATGCAAAAAAACCCAAATAATTTTATTGTTCCATGAAGAAGTATTATTTACTTCTAACCTTAGTTTAGAGCTGGTGAAGTATTTTATTTATTATTGTATCTGTAACAGAACTAAAATATCAAGATGTGTCTATGTGCAATGTCACTACTATCCTCATTAAAATGCCATCAGATAGGGTGTTTATTTTATTCAGATATGGCTTGCAGAAAAGAGAATAATAACTTCTGATAAATTCAATTTTTTCTTTTCCCTAGCCTTACAGAAAGATATTTGACAGATATTGTTATTAATGCAGTTTTTTATAGATGGTCATAGAGTAAATTTTCACTATCATTGGTGATGTCTTCTCGAAAGGCATCCATACACTACCAACAAAACAGAGAAGCTAACACCTGAATTTGTGGTATGACTGTGTCCTGTATTCTGAAATAAAGTTGGAAAATGAAGATATCCACTTTTGCAGATACATGTGAACTGGATACAGTTTAGTTTTAGTACTGAGATGTTCCTTGTTTAAAAACAAACCATATGGAGCAGTAAGAACTGTGGAATTTGAAAGTAAGCCTCTTTTTTCTCTCTTTTTATTTCCCTAGGGAAACAAAATAGCTTGAGAAAACCTACTGCATTTTGGTTTCTATTATCTATGTTAAATAATTACTTGAATTTTTTTTTCCCCTTTAATGCAATCTCCTTCCATCTTACCATAGTTGGAGGAGACACACACAATTCAGTGCTGGCAAAGTAAATCAGTCTCAATGAGATGTAAATATCTGCAATGCTCCTGTTGATTTATTTTTTTTGCCCCTTGTGGGACAGTCAACAGAGAAGAGAAGAAACAAATGAGACAGGGGTTTTTTTTTGTTTAGGAGGAGTCTGTGTTTATTCACTGTAATTGTGTAGACTTCTCTTGAATGTGAAAACAGATTGTTCCAATGACCATATGTGTAAGTTTCGGGACGGCCGGACGTACGGGTGGAGACGGAGAGATCTCTATAGGCAGGTCTTGGGACACAGTCGGTTTATTGCAAAAGGCGTGGGTATAGGGGCACTGCTCAGAGCTGCCAGACTCAGCTCTGAGCAGGCCCAAGAGAGCAAGAGAGTGTAAGAGCAAGAGTGGAAGTGAGAGCAAGAGAGGAAGAAGTAGTAAGGAAAGGAATGGAAGTCCTGGTTACAATACAATAAATCATCTTCTGTACTGAATATTCTAATTGTCACTAACCAATCTAATACAAGATACAAATCCTATAGCATTTACATACAGCCTATAAGAGTTCTTATATTACCATAGAGTGTTACATCTTAACTTCTAAAAACTACTCTTTGGACCCCTTCTGCTGAGCTAGTAGGGTCTGCTCTGACCCTTGGACCTGCCTGCAAGCAGAGGGTATTGTTCCATCAAGAGGGGATTACCTTCAGTTGGCCATACCATTGTTTTCCAGTTGTTCAGTAACTAAGACTTGGTATTTCAAAAGTGGCTTTCATTTCAATGTTGCCTGTAGTTTTCATATTCCCAAAATCTTTTGTCAGGCAATCATATTTACAAGGCTTTCCTGTTTCATCTTCCCCAACACATATGGCTTCACAAAGATCTTTTTTGCTTTGTTATATTTGACCCTCTATTGTCTCTGATCTTTACTGCTGCAACTTCAGATTCTTGATAAATACATTCCTTCTACAGAAGCATGTGTGTGTGCAACCTAAATAAGATTTCTCTGTTAATATCCATTTTGTTTGCTGACCATTAATAGTTTGGGGACATTTTCTGACATACTCCTACTCGTGGTAAAAAAAAAAATTTGCTACCTTTCATAGATGTGTTGTACTCACATATTTTTTATTTTCTGGGAGGGAGGGTTGTTTGGGGGGTTTTTTGTGGTGGGTTTTTTGGGGGGGTTTTTTTGGTGGGGTTTTTTTTTGCTCTTTTTAATTTTTTTACAAAATGAATCAATTATTCTGTAGGGTTTTAGCAATCATTTCCTAAGGGGATTATAAACTCATATCAGTTTTTCTCTAAGTTTCGAAATTTTGCTCTCACAATTCACATTATTTTACCTATTCAATTTTCCCTTATGTTACAATTCTAGAGCACTTACAAAATTAGATATATTTTCCCAATCATACTGATTCTTGAAGAATTAGAAGCTATTCAGTGGAAAGATTCCCATTCTTAAGGGACTAAACATAATTGAGCTATACTAGCATACCATGAAGAAAGTTCATATTTAAAGGAATTACATGAACAACCAAGGAGAAGTCAACACATGAAGATATATATATATAAGATATATATATATACATTTAGACAATTATATATATGCAGTTAATGTACACTACATATATTTTATATAAGTTATGGATTTTAAAAATATAAATATACATTAATTATCAAGAAGCCATAATTAGATTATAATAATTATATTATTTACTTTATTATCAAAAATAAATATACACCTATACACTTGTTAGTATTTGAAGCACAGAGGTTTCAAAATTGGTATCTCCTTTAAATAACCAAATGAAGCTGAAGCAAATAAAGCAAACTATATAAAATGGCATACAAAGTTAGTGAAAGTCTAATTTCAGTCCATTGTATTTTACTGGATAATTTTCTACAACTGAATTAATTCTTCTCAGCCTTTCCCTCACACTACCCTACTATGTGTGCCTGATTTAGTCATTGTTTTTTATTGATCTAACAGCAGTGTAGAGGTAAGATCTCAAACTTAACAATAGTAAAAGGTGAATGTTTTAGTGATTAATTGTGTAAAGACAGTGAGCATTACCTATCTATTAAAATATATTATACTGGAGATTACAAGTCACTACAGAATTGTTCCTTTGCACTGAATTTTCTACAGGCTGCCTAAAGTAACAGATATTAAATAGGTGAATTACCATAAAGAATATTAGAACTGGGGCATTATTTCTTGAAATTGATAACACCAAATGGCATCTTGAACAGTGGCCGAATTGCTTTACAGATTTACATTATAGATGTAAATTAAAGATGCAAGTAAGGTTTTCCTGTAATTTCTTAAGGTTATCCTGGTTCAGCTCAAAATCTCATTTCTATATATTTTTCTTGACAATATTCTAAGATGATGAAAACACTAAGTCTTTTTGTTCTGTATTATTCCTTCTCTTTCTACTGTTTATTCCCACCTGAAATCAGAATCTCAGATTGTGGCATCAATCATAGCACAACAATGAAAAGTGAGGTCACAAAGGAAGGGTTATTATTTCAGGTGAGAGAAAGAAGCTAAAGCATATTAATTTTTCAGAAACAAAGAAAGGTTTTCATACAAATGTATTTTGTAATACAGAATAGTGGAAATTAAGTACAGTCAATATGAAGTGTGACTACAGGTAGATTTTTTTTTATTTAAAAGGTGTTTTTCAGAGCTGTACTTCAAGAAGAAGTGATCTTACACGTGACTCAAATAGAAACAGATGAACGGTGGAATTGCATCTCAGTGGCATGAAAAACAAAGAAGCTTGAAAGTTTTATTTCTTTGTCTGTTTCCACTTTAATCCTTTTATTGTTTTATTTTCCTTCTTTATCTTCTCTTTTTTTTCTGTTTAAAAATTACATGGTTTTTATCAATGGGCAACTAAAAAACTGAGTCATAACATTAACAGTCAGCAAGAAAATGAAAACACAAATTTAATCTTTTTTTTAGTATGTGGGATTTCTTTTTATTATCTGATTAATTTAATTGCGGAAATGCACAATAATGAGTATCTGAGACTTACAGTTATACTGCTGAAATCAGAAAGGGTGAAATACAGTTACAGAACATCCCGTGTTGGGAGGGGCCCACAAGGACCATCAAAGTCCAGCTGCTGACCCTACTCAGGACACCCTAAGAATCACACCCTGTGCCTGAGAGCATTGTCCAAACACTTCTTGAACTCTGTCAGACTTGGTGCTGTGACCACTTCCCTGGAGAGCCTGTTCCACTGCCCAGCCACCCTCTGGGTGAAGAACCTTTTTCTAATATCCAGCCTAAATCTAAACCTCCCCTGACACAACTCCAAGCCATTCCCTGGGGTCCTGTCACTGGGCACCACAGAAAGGACATCAGTGCCTGCGCCTCCGCTTCCACAAACATCCTTTGCCCAGCTGGCAATGCTGTGCCTGATGCACCCCAGGACACACTTGGCTCTCCTGGCTGCCAGGGCACTGCTGACTCAGATTCAACTTGCCATCAACCAGGACCCCCAGGTACTTTTCTGCGGTGCTGCTTTCCAGCATCTCATTCCCCAGTCTGTAAGTACATCCGGGGTATGTAGGTCCAGGTATAGCCCTGTCCCAGGTGCAAAATCCACACTTGCCCTTGTTAAACCTCATAGGCTTGGTGATTACCCAGCCCTCTAACTTGTCAAGGTGTCTCTTCAGGGCCTCTCTGCTCCTCTCAATTTAGCATCATCAAGTCCTGTATTCAAGTCATTTACAAAGATGTTGAAGAGCACTGGCTCTAAGATGGATCCCAGAAGAACCGCACTGGTGACTGGTCACCAGACACACCATGTAATACAACCCTTTGCACCCAACCCATGAGACAATTGCTCACATCTGTTTAATATCTTAAATGCCTTACAGTATGTTTAGAAAAATCTGCAGTTGGATATATATTGTTACAAGTCATTGTAAATTGTTACTTATGAATTATAATTTCTCAAAATTAAAATATATCCTTCCAAAAATCTGTAAGAATTTATCTTTTGCTGACAAAAAATTAAAGTATTAGTTTTTTTACTTACAGAATTCAATGCCAAAAAAATTTATAAAAGTGAATTCTTGGGCCAAATAAAATTACTGACAATTCTTTCACTCATTTCTCTGGGGCAATTATTCCCTGGCTGATAGCACCTACCCTATATTTTGGTTGGATTTCTCAAACAAAAACTCTATTTATTTAAAGCAATACTCAGAACACTAAAAAAAATCTAAGCAATTTATTTTACCAAAGTTCTTTAAAAATGTCATAAAATTTGTGTAAATTTAAAGATTATTGGATTCCCTTCACACATAGGAGGACATAGATGACCCTGTACAAGGCTGAAGAATGATTGCATGTGAATCAAAGCCATAAATAATTCTGAACAAATGTACCAAGAATTTGTTTGAGATATAGACTGGCAGTATTGCTTTACAACAGCACACAATATCACTATAGAATTAGGCATTAAACTGGAGCTAATATAAAACTGCATTGCAACTAAATTATAATCAAAACAATATCAGCTTAAAACTTTACCATTCTCTTTTTAGAATGTCTCATTTGTTATAGAGTTCTGCATTTTTACAAGCCCCTTAATTTTTTTCACAAAAGTGCCAGAACAGCCAGCTCAGTCTCGCATCAGCATTACACAGCAGGGCCTTAAATAACTTAATTAATTTGCAATTAGTAATGTCTCAGTTCAAGTTGAGGTCTCACTGAATTAGTTCCTGAAGCTATAGAGTTCCACATACAGTAGCAGTAACCGTATGTTAAATGTAACAGTAATAAAGTAGTAGACCTGTTGGAATACTAATTTCTCCTAAGAGAAATTAGTCTCATTCAGTACAAAACTCAGTATCAACAGTGTTTTGGACTAAACCATGCCCCTGTAGCAGCACACTGGGGAAGGAATAAGAAAAGATGATTTTGCTTTTTAACTTTATGCAACCTGAATGATAATGAACCTGAAAGGCAAGCTCTGCTTCCTTTGTGCTGAATAGATGAGAAGACTGAGAGAAATGAAAACATGAAGAAATCAGAATTTCCTCTTATCTCTGCTCACAGGTTAGTGTTACTGCCACCCATAAATTTTCAAGTAAGACAGGCTCCCAAAGAATCCCAAAGAAATCAACTCAGAAAAAATCAAATGGAAATGTAGTAACAGCACATCTTCTTGTTGTTTTTGGTAGACTGTTTGGGACCCAAAAATTGCATGCAATACATAGTAGGATTTGTGTAAGGGCCAGAAACCATTCTTAAATTTTCAAAGAGGTTCCAAAAGGAGGCATAGAACACAGGATGTAAAGCAGGATAAGCCATCTTTTAGGCTTTTCTTTTGTTATGTTATGAAAGACTTTAATTAGAGAGGAAGTAATTTATCTAGAAAGTAATTTGCTTTGAAAAAAGGCTCTACATGTGCTATATCATTCATTGTGGAATGAAAAAGCTCTGTTTTATATTTATTAAGTCATAAATACTTTGCAACTTAATTCTCTTAAATGCAACCAGCAATAATGATACTAGTTTCAATGACTGGAGCACAAAAGAGATTCTAAGAAATGTGGAAAAAATACAAAAAAATAAAAAGCCAAGATTTCAGAATTTCTCTTAATTGTTGTCATAAATTCAGCAGGGAGAGGAAAGAAGAGATATTGAAACACACAGAGGAAGAGGGCAGTGTGACCTTACCAAGAAATGATGCGTCTTAATGAAAAATCAGTACCATTATTGTGTCTGGAGCCACAAAGTTTTCTCATTTTCCTTTTTCTTTCAGAAATCTTCAAACTAGCATAAAAGTGGATAATGAGAATAGGCAAGCCAAGATTGACTTTTTCTGCCCTTCTTTTAGTTATTACCTAAGTTTTAGCTTATGCATTATGCATCTGTTTAGTCAGGTTGGTTTGTTCAGTCAGGCTACTCTGTTTAGAAATCCACATCTTTTATTTCCTATATTTTTGTTCTACCATGTCTTTTTTTTAAAGTGTATTTGCTTTGGATAATAGAATGCCATGGTCTTCGCTGGTTCACTTAAGACATAGTTGTTTGTTTTCTTTGAAAAGAATGATATCTTGGGCCTCTTGAATACAGTAAATAAAATAAGTAGTAGATGACATATTGATTGATGCTGATGAATATGGAAACACATTGCAGCATCTCTCCTTAAAGATGGTATAACAGTGCACAGATCCCTCCCTGGCTGGCAGAGGCTGCCTGGCAAAGATGCTTAGGATTTTCTGAGAGGTGAATATACAGGTAAAACCAAGGAAATTCCCTTTGACACAAAAATGACTGGACTATTAGGAGCCTCTTTTGGTGCAAAACAGGCATGAAGTGGTGCAGCTTAGGCCTGTGTGAGATGCATGCTTCCATTTTTAACTCTGAAAGTCTCCCCATGTGTATCTCAGCACAACAATAATAGTCCACCGCAAGGGACCTTTATTAGTGGTTGTATTTTCTTGCAAAGGACAGCTTCACAAACTTACACGAGGGAAGGAGAGGGGTGGGTGTCAGGCAGCAGAAGAGCAGGTGGCTCCCTGGGGGCCAGAGTGCCAGCAGCACCATGAGCTCCCCATGACTCTATCAGGGTCTGGCAGCCAGGGCCTGTCCCACCCTGCCAGCCAGGATCTGGCAGCAAGCGGCACCAGGGACAGGCTCAGCCCCAGGCACCGGGCACCTCCCTGGGAGCTGGAATGGGCCAAGGCCAGGCTGGGAAATAGATGTGTGGGTGGGCCCACGGCCAGGCAGGGCAGGACTGTGGGGAGCTGGAGACCAGCCCAGCTGGGATGTTTCTGTGGCAGGGGCGGGCCCCCCAGCTTTTTTTTTTGGCACTGCAGGGAGTTGAAATGGGGTGCAGCGTTGTAGTCAGGGTGGGAGGAGGGCTGGGATGTGGTCAGGGAAAAGCAAGGCTGGCAGTGCCTCAGGGCCATGAGAGGGGTAATGCATATATTTTATGTGACATGGTAAAATAATGAGAAACAAACAATTGGTTAGGGATACTGAAATACCACCAAAAAAGGCGGGATAGATGCAATGATGCAATTTGACAGGCATTTGGCTGAACCTTCATCAGACTTTCTGGTTGAAGGCATTTGACATCACTTTTGTTCTGCCTACAGCAGTCTCCCTCATACATCCTCGATGTTTCATTTTACAGTCTTGCTCCCAAGATTTTGTTTTCAGATTTGAACTAGAAGGAAAACAAGGTTAAAATAAAATTTTAAAAATCCTTGGTAAAACTTACAAGTCTTCTGGTACACACTTGTAGAAACTGACATTGAATAGATTTTCTGAGGCCATAAGTATTTTTAAGTCTTATCTCCTGGTTCCTTAGGAACCCCTTCCTCAAACCAGACCAACCCCAAAAGATCCTTTTAGCTGTCCAATTTCTATAGAGGACATACAGTGAATTGCAAAGACCCCAAGTAACATAGTAATCCATATGAACTGAGCTGCAGTCCTGGAGAAAGGAGGATGTTTCAAAGATGGGTGGAAAAGACCTGAGCCAGCTGGAAAGCAGATGTACACCACACTTTGCCAAATTATCAGTACTGTTTATACCTACTGTACACATATAAAACACACAGTCTACAAGATACACACACAAAGATATTAGAAGCACAAAAGCATTTTCATATCTATTTCCATGCCTGCACTACTGCAAATGGATTGACAGTGTAAAGAAAATCTCCAGGCACAATCACTGATGGAGGTGTTAGCATTTACAGACAAAACTAGATACTATGAAATAACTACTGTCACCTTGTGTTCAGAAAACAGAAGTTGTCTGAACTTGATTACAGGCACAAAATCTGAGATGACCTTAAAGTTAGTATGAATATATGGCATATAGGGTATTGTTTTATTCTGTCATACTATGGCTTTTGAATTCACAGGAGTGATTTCCACAATTTCAGTCTCAATAACTAGTCGTAGGAAAATATAAATAATATTTGACCATTTTTCCCATCTTGGTCTATTTACCTGAAAGAAAATAGTCACAAATATTCTTTAAAAAGCTGAGTATAACTTGGTCTAGTTTGCAGAAGTTCAAGGGTTCAGAATGGTCAAACCCCATTCCCCAAAGATTTGTCTCTGTTTCAGATTAATGAAAATGCATAACAGATTAATGTAGTAATCTTTGCTGAAATTCTTGAAATGTCACTAAATGAGATTGCATTTTTTCCTGTGCATTTCAGATGGAACATTAACATTTTAATCTGGGATACTAATTTTTTGCTTAGGCTATCTCTGACCTTCGCTTTGAAACAGTCATTTATAAGTGGTCCTGTGTGTTAATCAACAATATGATATGAGTTTCTGCCTCTAGAAATAAACACTGTATTAACCCTCCTAGTTTTCTTTTTTCCCCTCCAAATACCTCCAAATTCTATTTGTAAAGAGACCAAAAAGAGGCAACTTTCATTTCAAGAGTTCAGCCATAGTTTGTTTATGCGTATGGAATCTACTGGATAAAAATAAATAGAAATCAGCTGCAGCTGAATCAGAATCAGCAGTTGCTTCTGATTCAGTCTCCCTGAATGATCTCATTTCAGTATTTTTTAACCTAATGGAGTTCTGACCTCACAGATTTTTTAATGTTATTTCCACTTTACATGGTGTCTTTTATGTATTGAAGTAAGACAGCTTTCTGAACTTTCCCTTCCACAAGCAAAATACTTCATGACTACATGGAGAAGCTGGACTGCCAGAGAAACATAGAGTTGATTTATTTGTTGATAATTTAATATTAAAAATAAATATATTTTACTTCCTGTGTGGACAGATAAACCAAGTCTGAAAGAAGTGGTGGCTCCATCTGTATAAGAAATTTCAGTCGAAATTATTCCTGGTAGAAACTAGCTCTTTTGTGTAGCTAATATTTTCCAGCTTAAAACAATTAAAACAATTGTTTTATGTTTGCTTTCTGGAGATCAGTTTCCATATTAAACATATGACAACAAGGGCTGGGGGTCAAGTTGTCAAGGCTGGAGGTCAAGGTCCCCAGGGATCCTTCAGTACCTAGCTCCATCCTGATGCCAAATCCTTAAAAATACAGAGACCCAAGGCACTCATCTCTTTCATTTACTATTCAGCATGAGGGACAGTGGAAGAAGTGGTGAATGGCTGAACACCTCAGCATTCATCTCCCTGGTACCTACTTGGTTTTGCATGGTAAAGCCAAACTGAAAGAAATTTTCCTGATAAGCAACAAACAGCTTCAAGAATTCTATTTTAGATGTTGAGGGGTTTTACATATAGTTTGTCCCTTGGAAGACTTTATATTTGACACAGTTTTTAGTGGGAGGAAATTTCCATTATTCAGAAAGTTCTAACTTTGGTTTTATAAAAAGCAGACAAAATTAGAGAAGTCAACCTACCTTGAAACTAAAGTAATTCACAGTAGCTACTGAAACTACTTCTTCATCTGCTGCTTGCATGTTGTATTTCTACATCTCTACATTAACAAGAACTAAATGATTTTTTTATAGCACCTAGTGATGACACTTACTTGCAGACCTATACACTTTCTTTTAATCTCAGAAATTTATTGTATTGATTTTGATTATTTTCGTAACTGATAAAATTCAGTTTTAAAGTGTTCTCAGTTGCTGCAATTTCATAATTAAATAACCCTGCCTTCAGTTGCTGTGCTGCCAACTATATCCTGTTCACCTCTAGGAATATATCATTTCCATTTATTTTAATGAAAGTTTTGAATGAAGAAAAAACAGATAGTGTTCAAGGATACATGAAAATTCCACTTAAATCTAGACATATTTTTAAGCTTTTCCCAGGTACCTGAGACACCACCAACCATCACATTTACCTATCTATTGAGACTTTCAGTTCAAAACTTTACCTTATTTTTTTCCAATCCTACCAAAACCAGCTTATACCAGAACAAAAAAAAATTAAGAAATCTCTTTCTCATTGTATTGAGTTCCTTTTCCCCATTTAAAATGTTTAGCAAGACATGAAAGCCAAGGTTCTTATTAATTTAAAACGATGTGTTTTGATTTCTACAGTATACTTATCAGCAAACCAGTGTTTTTTAATGTATAGTATTTCTGCCTTAATGAAGTTCAGTTTTCAGAAAGAAAAAGAAAAATCATCTAAAGGCAAAAACTGGACTCTCACCTCTCAGATAAAATCAGAATAACAAAGTGACCATAATACTACCTGGACCAAGTTGACATTCATTCAAGAATGACAGTGCCTGGCCAATAAAAAATTTAGGCAGAAAGCTGTTTAGAGGTGCCTCAGAGAAAAGCATAAACATCATAAATGTGGTATGTATATTCATACTGCTTCACAGACCTAGAGAAGAATCTTGCAGCTTTCTATGAATGCAAGATTAACAGCTGGATGCTCTTACTTTGTTATTGACAAATATTTCATTTTTTGGTACCTTTTTTTTAGTATCTCTTAACCTTCATTCTAATTTCAACAGTACTTCAGAAGTTCTTTAACAGGAATTAAAATTCAGAAAAAATAGAATGCATTATAAAGAATATGAAATTGTTTCTAAAAGTGTTGTACAATAATGTCTTATCTAATATCTAGAAAATTCTTTATAATTCTACTGAGAGTATCACAACTAAACCACTGCCTCAATTCAGGGTTATCAACCTTTCGGAAGTATAACTAGTTCTGAAGAATAACTATTTCACACTCTGAGGTAATTGTCTGTCCTCATTTTATCTTTTCAGTAGATAAAGAAATGTCTCTAGTCACTAAGAATTTCTTTTTCATCCATAGTATACAGAATTAAATTCAAAATTGTTATGACTTCTCTTTGAATATAAATGAAAATGCACTGTCATGACAACCTGTGAACAAAACAGTCTTAGCTAAAGGATCTTTAAAAAAGTACTACTAGAAATATTCTTGATTTTTTCCTAACTCTGCAGAAGTCTTGGTTCTTCTGACAATGAAAAAGTCATGTCCTATTTTAGAAAACAAAAGAAGTAGCTCAAGGAACAGCTTTTTGTTTCTCAGCTTTGCTTGACAGCAACCATTCCTGGGCTAAGGCACTAAACTGTACACAGAGCAAGGTTACACATGGTGATGATTCAACTATTAAAAAAAAAAAAAAAATCACACTCTTTAGGCCATTAAGAGGTTAAAATAACAAGTGTTTTAACCACAATGGGATAAAATGCTGAAGCAGAGTCGCACTCAGAAACAAACAGACCTATAACTAAGACTTGAAATCCTGACTAGCTCAGAAGGATGACAAAGTGAGCCCTTTGCCTAGGATTGCTTCCAATAATATGTGAAGATATCAGATCTGTGAACAAAACAAAACAAATCAGGTACATCCCAAAATTCAATGGTTATTAGTGCCAGGAAAACTAGTATTATTGAGTCCTATTAAAGTTTTTTGTGACAATGATAATATACCAACACGCAGCAATGGTTTACAATGGTATGTCTACCTTTTCAGTAGTACTCACTGCTATTTTGTATTCACTGCTATTTGAAAATGAACTCTGAGGTTTAGATATGAAACAAAGGAAAAGAGATTTTCAAAACCACCAGAAAATATACAAGGGAAGCATTAAATATTATACTGCTGTAGACAGTGTAGTGGCTTACAGTTTCAGTAATACAGCTGGGAAAAATTAAAGAGCACAATGCTATATACAGCTGATATGATGTATCAATAAAGGAAACAGAGAATAACTCTGCTGGAGGGTAACATATTTCACAGAATATGACAGTACATGGAAAGCATGTCTTGCTCTCCATTTGAGGTTGGAAGTACAGTTGCAACTTAGAACATACTACATTTCAAAGTCTGTCAAAATGGGTTCAGGTGAAAATAAAAGCTATATCCATAACTTGAAGCGTGGAAAGGGAGGACAGGAGAAGGGTTTGTTGATAGTGCAGAGAAATATCAACTGCTAGAAACTCACTAATTGCTTATAATTTGAAAAGAGGTGGTCTCAATTTCTTCAAATATCAGGTTCTTTGCTTACTTGGGAAATTTTCAAATGAAATAATTTTCAAAAGGTTAGGGAAATGTTCAAGCATGACTTAAAGTTAGTAGCAATTGCCACTACACTCACACTGAATGTAGCTTTCAATGGTGAATTTAAAACACAGAAGTTTCACACTAGAGCTGAAATACTATTCTTCTTTGTTTCTAAAAGTAGGCTGTCTTAAAGCACTCAGATATTTAGCATGATGTAGGTTAAATGGCCAAACTACATGAATTTGTCATTACCAGCTGTGGCATCACTTACACTTCTTACTAACATATTAAAGTTTACTGCCATTTTGAAACATGCAACCAAGTTGTAGCCAGATGGAGAAGCTGTTCTAAAGTAGATAAAGTTGCCTCTTTATGCTTTTGAAATAACCATGTTAAGTATTCTGAAAGAGAGAACCTGATGTTCTCCCTGGCACATATCAATCAATTTGCCTGCCTTTGAAACTGCACCTCTAGTTCATCTCACACAAAGAGCAGTAAAGGATAGTTTGCACCCTGAACTAATGCCTTAATCAAACACTGTAGTTTGGGATACTGTAAAAACTGCATAAAATTAATCTGGCTGCTTTTGTTTAGTAGAGTGTAGGAATCATTTCAAATAATCTTAGAAAAAAAATAAAATCTGATGAGTGCCAGATGAAAAACACGTAGACCATTCTAGAAGGTGAAATGATGAAATGGTTGAAAGATTTCCTGAAAATTGGAAAAAAACCACACCAAAACTCAATGTAAGTAAACCATTGTGTATGAATAATCCAAGAATACACTATTACTGGCAGTTCACATGATATATTTTAAGTTTGGAGCTTTAGTGCCTTTGATTTTCACATGTATCACTAATTTATGTATGGCTAGGTACCTGAATTTTCATTGCATATTTTTAAAAACTGTATTGGTAACTATTTGCTGGTCTAATGAGGAAGTAATGGGATATTATAATGAAGATTTAAGAAATGCCATGAAGTCTCCATAGTAACACTATAGTCAGAGTAGACATAATCTTTATTATGAATCTGTAACCAAATGCTGCAAGGGAGAGCAAATGAAACTATGCTTCTAGGTCATTAATTTACTGTATTTGGGCACCATGGGCAAAAGAAGCTAAAGTTTTCTCCTGCTGTATATGGAATTCTTATGAGATGGCAAGCTCTCTCGTATCATTCACATACATGCATCTGCTGAGGAGTTTTCAAGAGATCGTTCAGAAAATGCAACTGAAACTAGTCCGCAAATAGCAAGCAATACACAGGTACTATAAAGAACAAGAATAGAAACTATAAAGATAGTAGAAGAGAAACACAAACAAAATGTATGTTTATTATCCAATGGAAAATGAGATTTACCAAAATAAATATTATCCCCGATCTTCAGATCCTGGGGTTCATTCTTTCTTTTCATCAAGAAAAAAATGGATTTTTCTTCAGCACAATGAAGACTCATTTTTTTCATTATCCATTTCAGAACTGGGGTCAGGACATGAAACATCAAACATATCTGTCAACAGAGTGTTATATGTTGCTAACTGTTCACCTTTCCTTCTTTTAGTGCAGATTAATCATGAAAGACTATGAACTCTACATGATAAACAAACATAAACTTTCAAAATTGATAGTTGGATGGATGTATCAGTCTACCAAAACAGCAAAAGTCTGTGTTACAGATTAATTTTTTTCCATGTGACTTCATTGCAGATATTTCTGGAAAGACGTAAAGGCACTATAATACAGATAGGTGTAATCGAAACTTAATGAGACCCACCAGCTTATCAACCACTGAGAGACAAAACTTGTGATGAAAGGAACTGAAATCCAGTGCCTTGATTATAGCCATAATGTAAGAAATGCAATTTATTGTATCTCAGAGAAGTATACATAATTTACTGCTGGAGACAAGTTACTGAAGAACTTCCATTGCAGACATTAATACCTATGTGTGTGGAATAAAAGGCTACTACCCATTTCAAAATTTTACACACCATTTCCTGCATTTATCCCTCCCGGACTTCCAGGCTTCCAGTGACTTCCAGATGCAATTGAAACTAGCAGTTTGAAAATGATAGTGCCAATCTAAACTAGATTTAAAATAACCTCACAACCAAAAAACAGGTGGATATCTGAGCCCATACTGGCAAGAAAATTAGACCAGTATTTTAGGTTTAAAATCAGTTCCTCTCTTTGTAGTTACTTGCAATAAAAGTTGAATTTAATTCTCTGAAGTATTTTTTCTCTTCCCTTTACTGGCAATTTAAATATGGTGTTTATTTTCTAGATTTCCCTCATTAGTTAGAAAAGATAAAAGTTACTGTTCTATGTATTTAACTTCTATACATCACAACTACCCTGAAAAACAAACTTGCATAAAATCTTTTTTATGTGGGAAACCCATTTAAATACATAGTCTTGTTATTTAAATTTTGTGTCCTTCAGAATTTAAAATAATGACACACTCCCTTTGCAAATGCTGGGATTCAGCTGAATGAAAGAATCGGCATAAAGCACACATAGACATAAACATAATCATGCAGTTAAGTGAAAGGCAGATTACCAGCAAAAAAAGTATGGATAAGATGAACCAAATGTTCAAAGCAATAAGAAGAAAAAAAGGAACAAAAAGCATCTGGTAATACTAAGTGGATCATGAGACAACTAAAGGATTTGAATTTTTCGGCTTTTAACTAGTGTAATTTTAAACTTTAACCTGATTACTATTAATAAAAACATTATTACAATTTCATGACCCTCGAAGAGGATAAATTGGTATTCACTTCTAGCAAACTTGCTGAACTTCGAGTAAGAACAAACAGTCTCCAGAATTAGCATTCTTCCTGTAAGGTTTAATAAATAGATTTACGAATTCATACATCTAGGTTTCTCTGTCAATCAGTAAATTAGTTGTTCCTGAGTCACAGTCAGAAATATTGGCAAAGCAAAGTGAAAGAAACTTATATGGGAGATTTTTGTAGTCACAATTTTCTTGAGCTATCAGTCGGTAACTTTTCATTACTAACAGATTCACCCAAAATGGGCTGAGATGGTAATTTTCAGAATTTTAACTAAGACCAGGGTTCATTTGAAGGCAGGAAGAAGCATTTATCTAAAAATATGTGTATGTGCTTTTCATCTATAAGGATGTTAATATCAAAGGTACAGTTGTTATTCAAAGCACTGAATGGATGTGCATTAGTAAATCCTTACAAGCTCCAGAGGTGTGTTGAAAAACCAAGGCAGAGTAGTGACAAGTTCTAGACTGGTTCTGCCCACTTTTGCATTTTTTGTCACACCAAATTTTGGAATAAAAAGCAACACTACCAAACATATTTTCCACCCACTTTCTCAAGGTGGCTCTCTTTAAAGTTGCAATGACTAAAAAAGCAGAACTTTTGAACTGCTGGGCTGCAGGAGTTAAACATCTTCCTTCTTTACCTGAGTTGCATGGTCTCTATAGCAGAGTGTTTCTAAATTTGGTCAGTTATTTCCTGGTCTATCCTTGGTTCAGTTAAACTGGAAAATAATAAGTGTTCATAAGCCTTTATCAATCATAATATAATTGCTCAGGATTGTTTATTTATTGGGCTGTAGCTGATTCTGATCTTGCAATAATGCTGTTTGAAGCAAATACTGCAATATACATGCAGCGATTTGAGTTTTATGTATTCTTCTAACATAGTATCCCCCTGATGTCTGGATTGAAACACAGACAGCACATTCTCTTAAGCCATTTGAAAAAGTTTTTGTGTATTTTTGCCAGCCATATCACTCCTACTCCAGTCACGTCACAGAAATGCATGTTAAGTTCACATCTTCACTGTAAATTAGCTCCAAGAGTATGATTAACAAATCACTCTCTGTAGCTCCATATTTGCCTGTTACAAAAGAGAAAGATCAAGCTAAAACTTCCTTTATCACCACTGTAACAAAATCATCTGTATCCCCCTTGGATTTCTGATAAGCTTGTTCAGATTTGAGAAACTTTGTTTCTTATTCTCTACTCTCCCGAAGAACAGAACAAAACATAGTAGAAAACCTGCTATAGAAAATCCTCGTCTGTTTTAGCCAAAGATTGACTGAAAACTCTTGACTCTGAAGCAGTTCTAAGATGTAGGCCTCCCTTGTCCCCTTTGTAATGTCATTATTTGATTTCCAACATTTAAAAGAGATTCATGGAGAAAGATCAAAAATTGTTTTCTTTGTTAGAAAGCAGAATTGCGCAAATCAAGTCTTTACTTACTGGCTTCAACACTATTAACTTGTAGAGCTGTGGATAGGAATATTATATAAGGAATCATGATTTTGAATAATCTTGATAAAGACAGATCACCTTACTTAACAACTAAAACAAATGAAGCAAAAGACTTGCTGGAATCAGTGCCAAAACCTGAAATCTAAAGCCTTGTGTCACAGGAGATTCAGAAGATACATTGTACAACAGCTTTCATTATCTACTTGCTCTGCAAAGTTTCTTAACACTGCATTGATTGTTCTTATAAATTGTTAGAATTGAAAATTATGGTTATTTAAAAGGAAACCGAAATCTTTTACAGTTATGTAAAGTTGGGCTTGTGCGAGTAGCAGGGAGCTGGACTTGATGATTCTTATAGTCCTTTTCAACTTGAGATAGTCTGGGATTCTATCAATCTATGAATTGTCCCTCAGTGACTATAGAATATATACATTAACAGACACCAACATATGCAACATTGTCCACGGAAACATACAAAATACATTAGCTTAAAGGAATAAAATTGAAACACCAATAGTAATACCTAGGACCTTTTTAGTAACACTACCATTATTTTGCAGACTGGTAAAATGAAATGCAGAGGCAATGATCTGGCCACCACTATCTAGGAGATTGTGGCAGAGCTAGCAATAAAATAGAGTTTGAAAGATCCTAGACAGCTAGTCCATGGAGAATGCAGAGGAAAAAGGTAAAAATGTGAATGATTTTGTACTATACTCATTTCAGTGAAGCAACATAATTAGTAACAGTTCATAGGTTTTGCTCTGTGTGACCACTAAATACACAGAAACACTAATTCTTTTTCTTTTTAATAATTTTAAGCTGTTTTGGTTTTCAGTCTTCCTAGTAAAGGCAAATTTCAAATTTATAAATATCATTTTTACAGCAAAGTTTTATTTGAATCCTTTTTCTGTGAGCATTAATTTCTAGCAATAACTCCCAGGAAATCTTCACAGGCAATAAACAAGTCTTTATGTGTTTATTTATTTGTCTGAAACAAGAGTAAGAACTGTATGACCTGAAATATAGAAAAATATATGAAAATTCCATTCTAATTCAGGAATAAAATCACAAATATAATTACAACAGAAATCTTCATTACTATGAAATAGAGTTCTTCTATAGTATAAATTCAGTGTTGACTCAGAAATGAAGTTGTGCTGACTTCTACTGAAGTCAACAGTCATTTTCTTATACATAGTTCAATGTGTGTATGACAAACTGAATATCAAACTATTTCAGACTTCTGACCAAAATCTTCAATGTTCACACTTTAAAATGCTATCAAACTAATAGAGAAGTTTCATTAAGCCAATAGGTGTAGAATGCAGTACTGAACTTTGAGAAAAATAGTGAACCTTTCCAGCTATGTGTATTAATGATTTATCATCAACTGTGTTACTGTAGACCTTAGAAAGAAATTATTTGGTAGTTTCTTCCTTTTACTCCATAAAACATTGAAAATAAAGAAGGCTGGACCTTCCTTTGTATCCTTTTTCTGGATTTTTTTTTTACTATTTATTACTTTTATTTACTATTTATTTTTTACTATTTTTACTGCTTCTTAATTACCTATTAAGAAATAAAGAAAATAAGGCATACCCTTTTACATTTTCAGAATACCCTTTTCTGCTTGAAAGTCTCTCAAAAGACACAATCTCCTCTGCAGCAGGTGTAGTTTTAATGATGCTTTGATGCCATATGTCAAATTTCATCACTTGCTGTGAAGGGTGACATTTCTTTTGTTAGCTCCTAGCAACAGCAACACCAGTTATTAGTGGTCACCTCACACACTGGACTAATAATTCCTGCAACAAAACCATTTAATTTCAGTTTCATGCCATGCTGAACACTATCTTTGATGCTGCTCTCCTCTGTTTGTAATTACTTTTAAAGTAAAATAAATCTATGTTATTAATTCCATGCACACTGAATTTGTTTTCACATGCACACTCACAAGAGTACCACTACATTCTGCATTAGGGTATTTCACAGCTGCCTTCTGAACTGGATTTCCAGTCATTATAGACAGTGAATATGGAAGCATGGTGCAAGGTGGAGATGGAGATGGCTTTCAAGAACACGTTTGCCCACAGGTGCCAGCCAGTGGAAGCACATCACTGCTGTAACAATAAACATACTGGTACATCAGCAGGCATCCATGTATGCACCACCTGCAGGTTTTCCAAGAGGTCTCTGCATGCACAGGTTGTGAACGAATATGATATTCCCCTCTGCTACTGTCATATTAATTGTCTGGACAGTCATACAAGTATTCTGATACCATTGGAACCTTTAGATAAGGGAATTGTCAAGTCACTTTGATTTTCAAATGGTGTTTTACATTCCTTTCTCTTCTAATGTTACTTTTATACCAAAAACATGTAATGACTTGCACTGCAGATTTGCAAATCCAGCATTATGTTGGTTATTGTTAATCGGCAACACCTTTAACATTTTCAAATATGCAAACAAATTAGTAATTCCAAACCTCATTAGAAGAGGAAGACCAGGAAACTAAATGTCTTACTGCTGTGCAAAGGAAAATGGGAGCTATAAAGTATAAAGCAATGACTTTGGGAAGGGAAGAAATTTGGTATCTTTTTCAGTTCAGTCTTCATTTAAAAAATCACTGACGTCTTTTGCAGAAGAATAGGAACTCGGATCACAACAAAGCATGGAAACATATTTAGACATATTTATAGACATATTTACATACGTTACTTCCCCTTAAAATTAGTGAGAGCCAATGAAGTACTTGTGCTAAGATATGTTGTTAATGAAATCCTTAAACTGACAGAAGTAGGTACTGAAGAAATTATGGAGCACTGGAAAAAAACAATTTGTCTTTACAAATAAGACATACAAGGAATCAGAAAAGTATAGACCAATCAAGTTAATATCAGTTATAGAAACACAGAATCATTGAGTGGTTTGGGACCTTTAAGACCATCTAGTCCTAATTCCACTGCCTTAGGCAGTTTTTCTTCCTAGGAGAGATTTTCCATCCGTCTAATCTCCTTTCTGGCTTTCCTCTGAATCCGCTCCAGCAGGTCCATTTTTTTTAATGCTGAGAACCTCAGATGTGGATTCATTACTCCAGGTGGAATCTCATGGGAGCAAAGCAGAGAGGCAGAACCACCTCCCTCAACCTGCTGGCCACACTACTTTCAATGCAGCCCATGACAGAGCGGGTTTTCTGGGCTGCCAGCACTTCTGTTGGTTCATGTCCAAAGTTTCATCAGATCCCAAAGAAACAGTAGAATACACAGACTAAAATAAATGTATCTATCTGGTAGATAAAAGGAAGAGTAACAGCCAACATGAATTTGTGAAGACTAGATCATATTAAACCAAACTAATTTCCTTATATGACAGAGTAATAGACTTTGTGAATAGAAAGGAAGTGTTAGATATCACATATCGTCATTGCAGCAAGCTTTTGCCATTTTTCCAGGATTCTCATAAGAAATCTAGAAAACTGAGACTGTTATGGTGTCAACACCTAACTGGCAAGAGTGTTTTCCAGAAAGCAGCACTCTCTTAATCTAGAATAAATCAGATAGGGTTCTGTAAGTCTGGTATTATAATAATTAAAATAATAAACAAAGTTAAGTTTTGAAAAAGTCCAAAAATACTGGAGGACAGAAGTATATATCTAAATGAACTTGGCAAATAGGAGAAATGGTGTGGAAAATTAGGATGTAATCTAGTAAGGAAACCCACGAAGTTTTACACACAATTAGATGCAAGTGGCTGCACAACCACAGGATGTAGAAAACCTGTCTGGGCAGCAGCACTGCAGAAATTGCTAAAAGGGAGGTGAACAGAATTACAGTCACAGCATATATTAATCAAAAATATCACACTAATGATGAAAACTCAATTAAGTTAATGAGATAAGAACTGCACTACTACCTGCAAAAAAACCCCTGAAGTCACAATTTTCTCTTCTAAGTGGTAGCAATATCTCAGCTGGAATTTTAACTCCAGCTTTAAGCATCTTAGTTTGATTCAATTTGTGATAGCCCATGAAATAGTAACAAGTGTGGAAATAGGTCCTGGAAACACAACTATGTGTAAGGTTGAAGAAAATAGGTTTATTAGGTTTAGAAACATGATTATGGTCTTTGACTGTGTAAAGGGTGCTGTGAAGGAGAAGAAATGACTACATTAAATGACAAGGGAGAGAGGTATTTTTTTCAGGAAAAAAAAAGGAGGTCTAACAGAAAGAAAGGTTAAATAGACTACTGGAAATGCTATCAGTCAAAATATTTTAGAACCTGGATAGCTTCATAAATGTCTGTTTCAGGAGTGACATAGATATAATTGATCCTGTTTTCAGTATCTATACATATATTTGTTTACAAGACAATTACCATTAAACCCTGAAGACTGACTGCAGAAATATAGCCTAGAATAATTCCTGTAAGAATTATCATGGGTTCATAGATAATCTTTTATCTGTTTAACTGTGTGAATTTCTCTCATATTAAAATTTAAGATTACAAATCAAATTAAACCAGTCTCTCTCCATTGAACTACCAGATTTTACATTTCCCTGTAGGATTATGCACATAGGTGATTCTTAGGTTGTTCTCTCTTCCCGAAGCATGTTACAGTTTTTGTTTCTGTTTAGAATCATAAAATACACTGAGTTGGAAGGAACTCACAAGTATCATTGAGTCCAACTCCTGGCCCTGCTCAGGACACCCCAAGAGTCACACCATATGCCTGAGAGCATCATCCAAATGCTTCTTGAACACTGTTAAGCTTAGTGCAGTGACCATTTCCCTGAAGTGCGGTATTGTAACAACATAGTATTGGTTAATTATTAGTTCTTCTGTCTGTTACACAAGGATGCTGAAGTATGGACAAGACTCCATTAAATTCAGTGTCAAATTCAGGAATACAAACTCACTGGATTCTTCCGGTGTTCCTTTTTCTTAATTATTCTGTCTCTCGATCCCAGTGTTCTCAGAGAGCTCATATGGTCAGTACATATTCATTCTGCAGGCTGATACCACCATTAGGTGCATTGTTGTATAGCCTGCAGGCAACATGTACCGTAACTAAAGAGAAAACACTAAAAACGTGTGTAGGAGAGCACTTGTTGTGTGGCAAAAATATCATATAGTAGAAAAATTCCTTCTGTATCATACCTATTTTGTTTACAATTTTAGAGCAACACTACTTCTGTTAATGCAGTCAGCCTAAAGCAGCAGCACTGTTTTGTAGTCTTATTACGAGAAATGGTGAATAGTTCAGGGAGCTGCTGATTGCCCTTTACTCCCACAGATTTCAGTTCTTCATTACCTAATGGTTTTAATCTCTTCAGTCCTAATGTCTACAATTAAACTGCGAAATATTTCCCCCCTGAGTCCCATTGTTTTCTTCCATTTGGCATTCACTGATTTCCTACACCACTACTATCTCCCTGATTTCCAACTGAAATAAAACACAGGGAGAATCATGTTATTTTTATTTCCATGTTGCTGTTTTATGCTACTATCATTGGCAATGTCAGCACAGCTCTGGGAATAGTTAACAGCTTTTGCCAAAGACAGCAGGGAACACTGAGAAAACCGAACAAAAATTAAGAGACAGGTATTTATAAACCAAACGCCATTTCTTGCCATCCTTAAGCTTATTAAAAACAAGTTCACATGTAGAAACACAGTATGATTATTTAAAAAAAAAATGAGTAAGAAAAACTTCAGATGAATAGTGGGCAGCAGGCATGACTAGTGGGCAGCCTGATGAAAAGCAGTACTGATAGTGGAATAATAAACGTTACTGAGCAAAAATCAGATCAAAAGAAGTGAATATTTCTGTTCAGAAATTTTTCTGTTTCTGATACTAAGAAAGCAAGAAAGGCCATGAGATAATTCAGTAAATTCATAGACATTAATAAGGACAGCATGTTCAGGCCTGTTCATAAACTAGTTCCTTTTACAAATCTCACTTAGTAGGTGTGATGTACAGAATGCAACAACATCACTCTACCTCACATTTGGAATGATAACAGTAAAATCAATAACAGTAAAATCAATATTTATTTTCATATAACAGAAGGTGTTACTAAGGAGCTTGAATATTAGAGGGACGGTGAACCAGAAGCCCATGACATACAGGAACCATCAATGGCAGCAGTATCTGTGCACAGGCATAGAGCATGGGCTACTGATTTGTTGCTAGTGAGTTATTTTGATAAACTTCATGCAAGTGCACTCAGCTGGATGATGCTGACAGTTACTAACCCCTAAATGCTCTTTTTGCCTATACTCAGTGTATATGCAAAGCAGTAACCTTTACTCACAAACCAATACTGACCCATGAACAAGAGTATTTTGGACCCCAAACAAGTCCTTTCAGCAGTACCTGGTGTACCATGGTGACAAAATTTACAACTTTATCAATACATGAAAGTTCCATGCATTTACATATTTTGCAAGAGGGCAGTCATAAAGTTTAGCTGGGTAGTAGTTCAGTATGGCTGATGGAGCTGTGCTTTGTCTAAAACTCCATCACAAGTAGTTTTCAGGCTTCACTGATATCTGTTGAGCCCAAGCACATTATCACTGCTGTGTGCCATTCTGGGAGGGATTGTACATGTCTCCCAACATGTTTTTCTTACTTATTTTTCTGCTGTCAATACTTCCTCTTTGTTCTGTCACACAACACTTTTTTCTCTATAATGGTGAGCAGGAAAAGTGTATGCATGATGTCTATATAGAAATATTATCATCCCTCCTATATTCTGTTTTTCTCTCTCTTTAAGGTTTGAGGAGTTTCTTTCCTTTTCAGTTTGGCTGTTCTAGGCAGTCTCACATTAGCATTTCTCACTTCCTCTTTAAATTTTCCTTCAAACTTTTCACTGAAAAGGTGCTCATTATTTTTTTATTTCAAGGTCTCACTGAGTGTCAGAAATAAAGGGGAAATATCTACCAGCTCTGCAGCAGGAGATGCCAATTTATTCCTACAAATACGATTCTCAATCTTTATTTTCTCTTTTCAAGGTATTGAGACACCTATGCCACATAAATCTATCTTACTTCCACCAAGATTTTCTTACTGGGGTAATGTTGCTGACTGTATGAATAAAATACGCAAGGGAAACTTGGTCCACTGCGCATGAAGTAACTTGATCACCATCTTGGGTTTTAAGATGTCAAAATTAGCGAAAGCATCTGGTAGAGAATAAAGTAGATAATAAAGTACAAGTACAAATTCTTACAATATTTTAAAGTTGTTTTGGAATAGTGCAAATGCAAAGATTTTTTTTTCTCTGCATTCCTCACAAAACCCCTTTCAGATTGTTTGTTAGTTTGCCTGCTTTTTATTATGTGAATAAGGTAGATGGACTTGTTCAGAGAATTTGACTGCAAGGAGATGGTAAATGAAAAATACTCTCCCTGAGGTAAAAGATGAGCCTCAAAAATGGGTATTCTGAAGCACATTTTTTCATGAACATTACTCCTCTTCCCTTTTCTGGAAACTGCCTTGTATACCTTTGCCTTGTATACAAACCTTTGCCTTGTACAACGGCTGTGTGGTCTCAGGACCTCAAGAGCAGTGTCAGATATTTTTATGGTCTCTCTTTCAAGGGGAGTTTCTTAAAACTTAAGTATTAAAACAGACATCAGCCAATAAGAGAAACTGGCACATAAAATATAATGAGGAATCAGAGAGAGAGCTTTTTTCTTGGAAAAAAATGGCATAATAGCAGCGAAAACCACTTACCAACTCATACTATGAAAGATCAACAAACACACTTTGACATAATTGAGAGATAAAAGACAAAGACTAGTACTGCCATCAGTTCTGGAAATTTAACTCAGATTGATTTCAGTGGTTTCACAGTTTAGGGATTGAAGTCCTCAAAACATAACATTCTGCAATTCATATTTTTAACCATTTTAATAATTTGTTTTGCCAATGATTCAGGAATACTTAAATTTTACTTCTGTCTTCTGTCTCTTAATTGCTTTGCTTTGGTTATCTGTCAATCTTCCTTCTTCATTTAACTATTTCAGCCTCCAGAAATGTGAAAATGAAATAAATCCCCAAACATAATATTTTAATATAATAATTGATGGTGATGACTATAATAATGATGGTGATATTGATAATAATAATAGAATGAGGATTATAATCTTTTTTCATTTCTATTATTCTATACTTCTTTTTATTCAGTCTGCCTGCTGAAGGACTATTGTTTGGCTGACTTCTGTATTGAACAGGTAAGTGGGGTAGATGCTCAGTCAGAAATGTCTTTCTGCTAGGCTCTACAACAAAATTCTTCTGAGTGACTAAGGTTCACTCCAGCTCTGCCTCTATCCCTTGCCTGGTGATTGCTGCTGATACTGACAGCCATTTTTTTCTGTTTCTGAAAGCAACCTTCCCATGCTGAAGCTGCCACTGACCTAGTTGAAGTCCACCACGGTCACACAAAGGTGCCACTTTTCTTTTGAGTTCAAAAAACTTTAAATAATCTTTATTTACTCCCTGAAGTTTCCAATTTACTGTTAAATATCACACTGTCCTTTTTGTACTATTCATAAGAACTCAGGCAGTCACAAACATATCTTTTATTTAGGTTTCTCAGTTACTTTGCATTAAGGACTGACAAACCACTATTGACAGTTAATGTATCACAATTAGTGTGTATGGTTAATAACTGTCCTTCTCTTTGTATTTTTATTTCCTGGGGTTTTTTTCTTTAAAGGTTTTCTTTGTATTGTTTCCTTTAGTCCTCCATCTGCTTTCTAAATCTCCTTAAATACTGAATTTTTTGTCACTAAGCTTCAGTGAGAATACTCATTGTTCCAAGAAACATTTTAGACAAATTAGCCTAGTTCACTAAAAGTATAGCAACCATCCTATAATTGACTACCAGCTTTTTTTTTTCCCTCTGCATTCTGTTCTGATAAAACAGTCTAAGACTTTACCATATTCTGTAAAGATAAAATGCACCTGGAACAATCAATCATTACAATATACAGATTGTTTTGAAGCTATAAATATATAGTACCTCCACACCATATATCTGACCTTCATTCTTTAAATGTCAATGTTGTATTATAGCAAATACCTACGTTTTATAAGCATAACATGAATAACAAAAAAGCTGAGTCATTTGGAACATGCAGCTCGTTACAACGGACCTAACTTACTTTTTCTTACGTTGCACTTTTGTTCAGGTAATGCTTTTGGTCCCATAATGAGTCTCATATGTATTATCACTATTATAAAATGAAGCTTAAATTACAATTACACGCACATCAAGGTGTCAATTGTATTATTCTTCATACAATGAGTCTTCAAAATCAGCCTGCTTGTGAATACACACATGCATGTTTCCCACCACATACATACTTGAAACAATATTTCTCCACGTCCGGAATTCAACTACTAAAAAACACTGGTGTCATTTTGAAAGCTTTACTTTTAAGGATGTTTTGTTTTCTTGTTGTTTTGTTGTCTCACATCACCTCTGACTGGTACATTCTGCTGTAGCATACAGCATGCAGACTGCTACTCTCCATATTCATCATAGCCCACATTCTGTTAGCGTGATTCAAAAGAACAGTTTAATGGGTATCACTGAGAAGCCTTTTCACCGTGTGTTTAAAAATGAGGTATTTTTACTAGGTCTTAATCTAGAACTGATCAACAAAACAATTTTTTTTCTTTTGTTTGATACAGATGACACAAAGAATGAAGCAAGCCTTTAAAACATTTTTGCAAATAAAATATTTTTTTTTAATTATTTTTTGAAACTAAATACTGCCCTGTCTTCAGTGGGTTTCCAGATGTTGAATTTCCTGCCAAGTCTTCATGCCTGAAGTATAGTTACTGTGTTCTTAAAAAGAGGAACATCTTAGCTGTCATAAGGCATTTGTCATTCTTTGGTTTATTTGCTGAAGTTCTGTTAGTGTTTGTCCTGATTCTTTTTTTTTTTTTTTTTATTTTCTTCAGGGCTGAGAATGACAGGAATGCAACAAAGAGGAAAAAAAGTCATCTCTGTAGCCAAGATGCTCAGATGAATGCCCAAGGATGGGTCAGCTGAGAGCAGTATAGGAAAAAGAAAAGAAAAAAGAAAAAAAAAACAGTGAAAAGAAAACAAACTCCCTACAAAACCACCCCAGATTTCATAATATGAAGCATGAAACCTATGTTGCATGCAAACTGCACACAACAGCTGACATGTACAGCACTATCAAGAAAGTAGTCTATCACTATAATTCATTTTGCTTAAATCTCTAGCTCTGTTGAAAACATTCCAGCTGCATACAGGATCACATTCTGAACAGAAAACTCTTAAAGTTATATGCAAAGGAGTATTTTAGGTCTTTTGGGACATGAGCTGCTGTGCTTATGAAAAGCCTAACCACTAGAGCACTGTTAACTGGCCTTTTAAATAAACATCAAGCATCATAAGCCACTCTTATTATACTAATTGCATTCTAGTAAACAATTCACAATAGAAAAATATTGCCACATTTTTCTCTAATGAATGATTTATAAAATAGACTGCAGCTTTTCTGTATTTTTTTTTTTTTGTTGTTATTCAGCAATCTGCTTTGTCAATAATCCTTGGCCATGCTTTTTCCATGGCTAATATTTGTGCAAATATGTATTCCTTTAAATTCCAGATGTTTCAAGTGATCATACATGACAAGTTTAGGTATTCTGAATTAATGAGTCTGACTCATGTAATCAGGTTTTCAGCAAAAATACACTTGAATTCAAATTAAAAATTATTTTCCCTGAGAATTGTGTACCATTTCTGTCAGAATTGTTATTCACAGTGGTGGTCTTGATTGGGCTACCAGTTATTTCCTGGCTTGTCGGTGTCCCAGATATAGAGACTTTCCTTCTCTTCAGGGTCCACCACTTCTAACTAGCACAGAGAAAAATAAACAGGCAGAACTGAGTTCTTGCCTTCTCTAGGACTTAAAAATGCCTCCTCTCTTTCATTTAGTCCAAATCTACCTTCTTCAGACTTAGTAATGTACTGTAACCACATTTAGCTCTACAGAGACATCTCCATTTACTCATCCCTTTCAGTGTTTGAGGCAGTTTTAGTGTTTGTCCCAGTTAGTATCTGTTCTATGACTGAAATTATTACCTTCTTAGAAACATGCATGTGTCTATTCCTAGCTGAAAAAAAAACCAGATTTAACAGGATTTTAAATACTACAGATATAGTGGGTCAAAAGAAGATGGCTGAGCAGGCCAGTTTGCAGGAGAATTTACTGCTGTATGTGATCTCTTTCACACACCCATTTTAAGACAGCAAATATGTGTTTGAAAAGACTAAAAATATGTCCTAAGAAGACATCAGAGATAAAAGTAGAGCAGGACAAAGAATTGTCCAGTGAAGAACTGAAAATATCAAGGCAGTATAGGGCAGAGAGACAAAGGGTAGAGGGGTAAAGAAGAGCACAGAAGTGTTGAAGATTCAGCTAAGTGGCAATAAAACCTTGTAACAGAATTTCAACAAAAAGAGGGGGAATTGAGAAGAACCTAGGCAACAAGAATGCTTTTACTACAGAACACCTAATTGTGTATGGGTATGTAATCCCAAAGAGCACTGCTAATCACACTGATGGGATGCATGGGGGGCCAGCAGTGCCCTGCTTCATTACGTTCATATGGCACCTGTCAGTAGAACTGTATGTGTGCAAGCACTGACAAAATAAGAATACGATTTGGCCATATGGCTTGCATTCCATCACAGTGTTTCCTTCGATCAGCCTGGGTGGCAGACAACTTGTCATTGCATCCTCTTGTCCATCCACCTGACAACACTGATCCCCTGCCATTCAAATCTGTCTTGTCCCCAGCCCGCCTTCCCAGCTGCTGCTGACACAGTACACGTGCTGCTTATGCTGCTGCTCTTCCTGGAGATGACTCGTCTCTTCTGGCCTTCCTCAGACTTTGTGCTTCTTCACCAGCAGCTCCAGCTGCCTATTCCTGTCCCCCCATTGTTGTAGTCGCAAGATTTAGCTTAGCAGGCTGCAGCTTTCCTGTGAGCTCAGCGGGGCTGCTTAGGGCAGTGCGACCATGGTTGCACTCCCGTAGTCCATTTCGGACGGCCCCGCGGTTCTTGCTCCGGCAGCTAGCAGCGCTACAACCAGTGATGGCAAAGCAGGCAGAGAAGGGTCTCCATGAGGGTTTGAGATGACTTTAACCACATCTTATGCCGGCCACCCTCAGAGGCAGAGAGACCCCGTGATCCCAGCACAGGGGGGTTTTCTCAGGGGCTCAGGGGTGGTACGTGGGCAGAGTTGGGGTACAGGAACCAATAGGGAGAGCCCAAGGGAGTGGCCAGGGCTAAGGACAGGGGAGAGCAGGAGGAGGAACATGGCAACACAAAAGCAGTGGGTTAACAGATCGCCGTACCCTGTGCTTTATTCCTTTTAGTAATATTCCATTCCATTGCATCTCTTTGGGGAGCACAGGATTCATATTAAACTGATCCAGTCTTCTTTAGGCTGGCTCCCAAAATGTTTATTTACATATGCTTGAGAGATAATGCATTTCCCCCAGTTCAATCATTTTCTAACCTCAGCAATTCCATCATTCAACCACAGACATGAGAAGATGAGGGCTGCAGGGTTTTTGCTGCATTGTTCAGGTCTGCTTGGCACAGAAGCAGTTTCACTGTATTTTGTGAAACTGCCAGGCATCTTGCAACCCATCTTTAATTAAAGGAAGAGCTTTGATTAAAGACAAGCAAGTCTGGCAGCCAGTCCTTTAAAAAAATAAATAAATAAAAAATTCTGAGTCTTCCAACACTTTTTTTAGTGCTCTGGGTCTATCATTCAAAACCTCCATCACATGGATTATGTACAAACATGAAAGCAAAAGTGAATTTAAAATATCAAAAAAAGTGGCATTTCTCACACTGTGACCAGTCAAACCACAAGCACCTCCTAGCTCACATCAAAGATAACTTTAAAAATTGCTCAGATGATAAGGCCAATATTTTTGCTGCATTCCCTAGGACTAAACAAACCTACTTCCATCAGGATTAATCAGTATTAAAAAGGCTGCTTGGTTTAATCTATCTTGTGTGCTGCTGGCAAAGATAACCATACCCATAATCAGCCTAAAGGTCAGATCATGGAAAAGGCAGTATTTATTTACCTCTGGGGCACTGACAACATCACTTACTATGTTTTTTCTACCACCAGTAGCGGCTTTGTCTTGTCAGTCACTAAATGGAAGCTATTAGCAACAGTAGAAAACTGTGCTTCATTTACAAAAATGAGGAAATGCATGTATAATGACAGATGGTGGTATATGTTAACTTCGAATGCATTTAATAGCTACATTTCAATAGTATATTTACTTCAGATATTTGCAGTAAATCTTAGAACTCACTGCACTACAAAACTAGATCATACCATACAGAAACAGAGTACAGCTTTCAAAATATGTTGACTCATGATCTCTTCAAAAGTTCTAATTTTCTTTTAAAACAGTGTTTCTGAAATTATGAGCCAATAAATATCAATGGAATACCTTTGATAAGGAACAGATCCATGTCCTTAATTTTGAATCTGATAACTAGAAGGTAGCATTCTTCTTCTTATAAGGTAGACTTCATATATAGAGATATACAAATATATACATAGATATAGATGATACAGATATAGACATAGATGATATATTTATTTATATTCATATATATCCTATGTCTTTTTGTCTATAGATAGGATATGTAGGATAACTATTGGTAAAACAGATCTAGAAATATTTAAGCAGGTCTAAGTCAGAAATAGATCTAGATGAAATAATTAGATGGATAAATAACTGGAAATTTATTTATAAATCTCTATAGTCAATTATTTAAAATTATGGAAGTCTGAGTCCTTTCACAGTCAAAGATTTGGATGTAATTTAACATTTAAGAGAAGGCAGAGAGTACTGACCATAACACATTGGTACCATCAGTTTTCTGTGACCTTGATTTTTCTAAGGTAATTGAGTTATATGTAGTAGATAATTTGTTTTTCTAAAGTAAAAAGTTCATTAATCAGATAGGCCAAATCTTTCTCCCACTTAGATACATCAAGTTCTGTAAACATTTCTGAGCAAAATTTCATATAAACAAACAGCACCCGATTTCACAAATGTTTATTACTCATTACTTACAGCAAGAAGTGTCTCTACAAAAGAAACCACACTTTTTATAAAAAAACATGTACGTTTTCTTTTGATCCAACATCTCCAGAAGCAGTTAACATGCTACACCATAAAAATTGATAATGTGACTCATAAATACAAATAATTTGACCTAAATTTTGAGTGGAATCCAGGTGAAAGAAATTAATTTAAATGGCATATAACTGAGCAAGAATATTCCTTATTTCTGAAATAAAATAGGTAGAGTAGTGGAGGAGGGGGTTAAAACACTTTCAATATTTATTTTCAAAATCTGGAGCTACTGAGGTATTTGAATTTATAAAGTCCTGGCTATTTTGGCAGATTCACAATAACCAGAAACTGTTATATTTCAGTGAGGGTATGAAATCTTATAATAAATTGCTATATCATCTTTCAAAACAGTCAAAAATATTTCAATGCACATGCCATTAGCAATAATATCTCCTCTTTAAAGGACCCTAACTGGCTAGATCGGTGTATTAATATAGTAAAACAAAGTGTCATGAATTTGAGCAGTTAACAGGTGGACTAATTAAAGATCAAATGGTTTCTCTGGTATAACTGATAACTATGCTAGTAAGAAAATAGATATAACTTTACAAAGGCAATCATAGATCAGCAGTGTTGGTGAACTGCACTTCCCAAAGTGATAACCAACAGGGAGGAAAGTTAATCATAAAATCATACAATGTTAAGGGGTTGGAATGTTAAGGGAATGGAATGGACCTTAAAGATCATCTAGTCCCACCCCCCGCACCATGGGCAAGGACATCTCACACTAGACCAGCTTGCTCAAGGCTTTTTCCAAAGTGTCTATGAACACTTCCAGGGTTGGGACATCCATAACCTCCCTGGGCAGCCTGTTCCAGTGTCTCACCACCCCCACAGTAAAGAATTTCTTCCTAATATCTAACCTAAATTTCCCTTCTTTCAATTTGTACCCATTATTCATTATTATACCCTGTATTACAACTCCTGATGAAGAGTCCCTCTCTGGCTTCTGTGCAAGCCTCCTTCAGATATTGGAAGGTTGCTGTGAGGTGTCCATGTAACCTTCTCTTCTCCAGGTGGAACACCTGGTCCACCTCTCAGGCCTGTCCAAGTCCCTCTGGATGGCCTCCATTCCCTCCAGCATGTTGACTGCACCACACAGCTTGGTGTTATCAGCAAACCTGATGAGGGTGCACTCAGTCCTACTGTCCATGTTGCCAACAAAGATGCTGAGCAGCATTAGCTCCAGTACTGACCTCTGAGGGACACCACTTGTCACTGGTCTCCTCATGGACAATGAGCCATTGCCACAATGGGATGTGCACAATGAAGTGCACCTACCTGAAACTGCCTGCAGGGAAAATGCAAGTCTAAGCAAACCAGAGAGATTACATTGTTTGTACAAAGCAGAGGGGTGATTCCTACCCACCGGAAAGGTGCACAGCAAAACAGAAGGGATCAAATTCATTTTTCAGCTTCAATTACCAGAGGTAGTCAAAGTCACATAAGGTTGATGATACTTGTGTGATATATATCTGATATTATACCTGTCAACGTTCTCTGTATTTTCTTATATGCTGAATCTGCTACAGTGTCTGGCAGTCATTTGTCCAAGCCAAGGGGAAGGCAGCTTGCTAGAGTTGTCTGTCTGTCTGTTATGATAATGACACAATTTCTACTACTTGGAAGGCTTTCAAATTATCTGTTGTAGGATAAGAGAAACAGCAGAATCCGAATGAGACACACAAGAAATAAAGTAAAAAGCTTATCCAAAGAACTATCTGCCTTTTCCTCCTTTTCCTCTTCCTCTTCCTTTTCCTTACCCACTTCCTTTTCCTGTTCCTTCCCCTCTTTTTCCTTTTCCTTTCTTTCCTTTTCCTCTTCCTTTTCCTCTTACTCTTAATTTTCCTCCTTCCTTTCCTCTTCCTTTTCCTCTTCCTCTTATTTTCCTTTTCCTTTTCTCCTATTTCTCCTTTTTCCCCTTTTCATTTTCCTATCTTTTTTTTTTTTCCTTTCCTTCTTAAACTTACCAGACTTTTAGATAGGGTGAAAATGTAGTAGGGATATGGAGGAAATGGCCAGAGTGCTGAGGTTGGTGGTCCTGCTTTCAGGGGGTTTGGAATCAGGGACTGAGGGTGGGTAACTGAGGAGAGGAACTTAAGGTATGAACTTTGGAGGGGCAGACACTGAGCCAGTGCCCAGCTGCAGCAGCATATGACCTATAGCAGTAAAACAGCAGTTGAAGATGCAGCTTAGAGCTTCTGAGAAGGAAGGTCTAGGCTTTATTCATGACTACTTAAGTCCCAAAAGGTTGGTTCTGCAAATTGTAATTTCACTGCTGTTTAATATTCATTAATGCTTAAAGCAATGACAAGAACTATGTACATATTATAAATATATAGATTAAGATAGAGAATCTTTTATGTCTATTAATTTCTTTCCCCAAGGACATACAACCCAATTTTTAATGCCTAATGTTCCTGAATACTTGGAAATCACATTAACAATTTCAAAGGGCTTCAATGTTAAATAAGTTTAAAGAAGTTTTATTTTCTCTGTATTGCCATAAGTCCTTGTTAAGAAACAAAAAAAGGAGAAAATATAAAAGTAAGTTCATTTCATTTGGTTTTCCTGACTAACATTTTTCTTATGTAAGAATATATTTATTCTTCTTTTACCATGCTGTATCTGCTGCACTGATTAGAAGAGCACAGCAATACAATATAGTAACATTTTTATTTCAGTAAATACATGCATAGATAATAACAATTTCATTATCTATATATAAATGCTATATAATCTATAATATTTCCAGAATATAGCACACAACAAAGACAGATAAATATTAAAACACTAGCCTATTTTGCAGTAATTGTATTTAAGGAAGGTCTGCTTCACCCTTTTGGCTAAACATTGATTCCTCATTTGGCTTCTAGTTGCTATTCCTACTAATCAATAGGTTCTAGCACCCATTCCTGACCCTTTGCGAAGTGCATAACCTGGTAGTACACGAACTGGCTTTCCATGTCCCTGAGAAATCTCTATTGTTTTCTGAGCACACTGTTCCTCTTCTGTTTCCTTCTGTCGAGAATCCTTTTACTAGAAAAAAAAAAAGTTTCAAACAAAAAAATTAACAAAAAAAATTCCAGAGAAGTGGATGCATTGGATCTGCCTGGGATGGAGTTAGTTTTGTTCATAGTACCCCATATGGTGCTGTGTTCTGCATTTGTGACTAAACCAGTGTTGATAAAGTACAAATATTTTGGCTACTGCTGAGCAGTGCTTGCTTAATAG
The DNA here is from genome assembly GCF_000691975.1 of Corvus brachyrhynchos. Taxonomy (NCBI): domain Eukaryota; kingdom Metazoa; phylum Chordata; class Aves; order Passeriformes; family Corvidae; genus Corvus; species Corvus brachyrhynchos. The sequence continues at coordinate 5,893,393 of NW_008237229.1, read as the reverse complement.
CAAGGTTTTCCCTTTTTCCCAGCCTACCTTACAGTGAGGAAGCTGGGAGTACACAAGATATCGGCGGGGCTCACAACCAGGACAGCTTATAAGAATGGCCAAAGGGATATTCCGACATCCTATACCATATGATGTCAGCCTCAGCAAAGAAAAACACTTGAAGAAAAAATCAAGAAAGAGAGATATTTGTGGTTATGGTGTTTGTCTTCCCAAGGAACCTTTATATGTGTTTCCATGGAAGTATCAATTCTTCAGGAATTTGTCAACAACCATGTGTACCTTGACATTCAATTGTATGTTCCAAAGACTGCATCTGGACCTTGGCTCAAACTTGTCTAAAGTTTGTGGGTATGGAGATAAAATTGCCTGGTGATGAGAAGTAATGAATAAAATCATTGTTTTGCTTTGCTTACGTGTGCAGCTTTCTTTCACTTATTAAACTTTTATCTAGATCCAAAAGTTTTCAGGTTTTGGTCTTCTACTTCTCTCCACCATCCTGCTGAGGGGCAAGTGAGCAAGCAGCTGTGGTGGCCAACCTACTACACAGGATAGCATTAATAGTGGTGATGGATATTTAAGGTTTGGCAACTTAGAGTTCAGTTATACTTGTCAAAGCCAGGCCAAAATAAGTGCTCTAATTTGTACTGAAAATTACCACATACAGTTATACTACCATGTTAACTACATTGCTGCAGGTTGTGCCATTGAAACTTTATAAAATGTATGTTTCACGCCACGTTTTAAGAATGGGGATAGCAACCTGGCAAACTGTTAAACCTAACTTAGGCATTGCCACCTACCATTATACAGGTCTTTCTTATCAAACCTAAATCCTTGTTAAAATACTCCTAGTAAAACTAATGAAACTGTGAGTTTACTGAATTAGATGGTCCAAGAATACTACCTGGAAATCAGAAGTGAATGTCTGTTAGATAAAGGGTGTTATGTATGGGACCACCACCCAATTAGGTATTTCCAAACAGAGGTTACCTGTGTAATATTGAAGTATTATACAATTTTTTCTCTCTCAGCTGAAGAATGCTTCAGTCTGTCCTACCTGACAGAGCCTGTGGCATGTAGTAGATCCTGAAATATTAATATGTGAAGATGGGACAGCCACACTATTACAGGAAATAAGTGGGATAAGGAGCTTGACAAAGAAAATGTAAATTTATATATTTAATTTTTGTGGTCATCACTTTCCACAAAACATGCAGAATTAATAGTGGTCTGCTATTACAAGGTCCATTTCAATGATCAGAACAGCTTTTTAGTTATTTTATAAATTGTGTGATAATGATCTTAGCTTGGTAAGGATGTCAGTTAATTAGTCAGTGATTAACCTAAATTTTTTCAACATTTTGAAAATATTGGCAATATTTGGAGTTCTGATGTGTTGCATCCAGAGCAGCCACTCACTCAAAGCTCTGCATATCTGTCTAATAATTTCAAACAGATGATTCTTTAAATGAAGAGCCTGTTGACTACAAATGGTTAAACTGAATGGTGCAAACATGTCCAAGCAGGAACAAGAAACAATGAAGGCCGCTTATCACGCAGTGCTCAATTTGTGCTGAGGTTATGTATCCTCTTTCCAAGTGTTCAAATAATGTAATTGAGAGTGAACACGGCATCTCTGTCCACAGACCTCCCAAGAGAAGTAGGTAACAGCTTCTATTTCTGTCTGACAAGATTATCTCACCTTTTCTGAGCATCAAAGTGGTTTTAACAGCTTTTTTTGCAATGTCTAGGGTGGTAAAGTAAACTACTCTTTATCCTTATCTGCAGGAAGTGAAAGACATTTTACTGGCTTCATAGCCTCTGGTATAGCCAGAGAATTTGAAGAGAAGTAGAGCACTCTTGGAGAAAGCATGCTGATATGTGCAATCCTCAGTCCATAGAAATTCTTGCCAGGTTCTGACCCACTAAACCAGCAACAGAAACTATATTACAGTGGTTTACTCATTGATTTGTTTATTTATTTGTCAAATAAAATGTTAACTAATAGAACTCAAGTACCAACTTGGTAGAGATAGAAAACCAGGCTAGAAACCTAACCTCACACCCTAATTGGTGTGAGAATCCTTATGGGGATAATCTTCAGGGGCATCATTGCTCCCAAGGGGAAAATTCCTCCTCTCAGATTATTAATAAAACAATAAACATATTGCTTCTTAATTAATGAACAACAGTGTATATACTGGTTTTCAATGATATGTTTCAAAGCTTGCATGGGGACCTGGTCCCAAAATTTTGCCATGTCTGTGCGTACAGGTACCAGGTAGAATCAAATTTCAGAAAGCTGAGAATTAAGTGGTGAAGAAAGTCTAAAGATCAGGGGTAGAACTGCAACCAATACTAAATTATAACTGTTCATATAGATGCTATAAAATAAACAGAGATAATACTATCTCTTTGTCCATTGTGAAACACTAAATTGATGTTCTGCCTGGATACAAAAAAAAAAGTGTTATCATTAACAAAAAGTTCAATATTATATTTTGCTCTATGCTTGCAATAAACTATACACATAATAAACTTCACAATTATCACACAATAAACTTCACAAATTTTGAGGTAGAGTTTTATAGCAAAATTAGGATTTTTCCACACATACAAAAAAGAATCCCTGGCACAGTTTGTTTTATTGCTTTCTAATGCAATAAAGATTTTGAAAAAACACCGTAATTTATTTTTTTTTAATTGTCATACATGGTCACCATTTTTTACTTTTCTGACCTACAGCATCACAAGCAGATCCTGAATCACTGACAACTGAATAAGATCATGACTGCAGCATTCTATTAGGCATCTTTACTTTCCTTTAAATGGATATGTAGCAACTGTACTCAAAGAAAAGATAAATAGTAGATTTATCCTTCTTCAACAGGTGTGGGTGCTTACATGCTACTGTACTCAAGATGAAAAAAGAAGTATAAATATAAATATATATATAAATATATATAAATATAAAAAGTTTAAATTCATTATAACATTTTCAGGATCCCTGGAAAATGGGGAGCAAAATGAAGTTTGTATTGATTCAGAAAGTAATTTGGGATACTCTGGAACAAAACAATGCTAGACCAAGGATTTTCTGCAATAAAAGTGTTTAACTTTGCCACTGTTTGCAAAAAAAACCCAAAAAAAAAAAAAAAAAAGAAAAGAAAAGAAACTGCATTGTGTTATTGTGTTTTTTTCTATAAGATATACAGGAAGTTCAACATTTCAGACACTTTGTTTTAAATTTGATGGAGTCAACTGGCAGCATTAGTTTGTTACTAATTAAAATCTTGGACTAGTTCTAGAACTAACTTTGTAGGGAGAGTAATTTCAGGGCCAATAGCATCAAGAAGGTATCACATCAGAAACATTCTTTGTGAACTACTCTATCAACTGTCATTAATCAAAAGTGTGCATTTGGTCAAACTTTAAAAAGTCCAAGCGGCACTGAGTCTGTTCAAACAACGAACAGTATCAAATGGTATTTTAGTTTCCACTGTCTTTCAAGCAAAAATCATGTTTTGATAAACTTAACCTACATAAAGATATTAAAATCAGAATATTCTGTCTATACATCTTCCAATGTAAAGCAAAATTCCCAATTACTGTTGTGAAGATAGGAATCTCACCCTTTAATTTAAAAAGATTAAAGGAATTACTGCTGAAATAGACACACATAGAAATAGATAAGATTAAACAGATATTTGTGAAACCCTTTCCCCAACAAAGGAGTGGCAATAACAAAATGAGAAAAAAATTTTTCAAAAGTTTTATTGTTATTATTATTATTATCCTGTTTTATTGAATAACTAAATGACAATTGGAGTTGGTTTCCCTTTACCTGAGGCATGGAATTTTACAGATTTCTTCCTAAATAACCCTCTGCTGATATAACTGCTAGATTAAAAATCAACTTTTACTCATTCTCATAAAGCAATATCTTCAATTAAAGAATAAATCAGAGTCATTTTGGACATAAAAATATCAATAAACTCTGCTGAAGGTAAAAATGTTTTCCATACTTTTTCAGTTCTCTAAAGAGACAAAAGCATTTCAGTACTATATATCGTCATTAACGTCAGTTGTCTTTTCCCCTTATTGCAGTATTAGAAGACTGAACAATGTAAGTCCTTTTTGTATAAAGATCACTTTCCCTCTAGAATAGTTGAGAGATGATGTTCACCAGGTTTTAAATGGGCCAAATAATAGTACTTCTGCAAATCCTTTGGAAACCACTCCTAGTTTGGGAATTCTCGCTGCTAATGCCTGCATTTTTTTTTTCCTCACTGCAAAATTTTAATTTGATGATTTATCCCCACTACCATCAGCACATGGAAAAAAATTCCTTTTCCATATAATTAAGTATCGAGTAATAAATATTGTTTTTATGAAAGGGTGGACGGTCACGTTTTTAAAAAAGAAAAAACGCAAAAAAAATCTACCAATAACCAAACATCAAAAGCAGAAACCACACTAGAATTACACAGTCTGTCCTATGCGGATGTCTAATCCTTTAGAAGCTTTTAATCAGGTAGCCCTGCCTATCTCAAAGTTGAATCTCTTCTTCAGACGTCCAAAGACCCATAAATTGCTTACTTAAAGACCTCATATCCACTCAGGTGAGCTTGGATGAGCTTTACAGTAGCCTGAGTTCTATCAATAAGAAAGTAAAATATTGAAAGTAAAATCACCAGGAGATCAACTAAATTCTTCTTTTCATTCACAATCTCCCTATGTACATTTTTTTCTTCCAGATTTGTGGCACCCTTCTAAGCCCCCTGCACACAGGAGGGCAAAGGCTATCTCTGGAAAAAGTATGACTGTGCAGAAAGATGAGGAAGAGACCAGAAGGATGCTGGAGGGTGAAGGCATGCTTTCTCTTCAGCTGTGTGAATGTACTTACCTTTCACTAGCTGTTCTATAATTGTTACAAGAATAGCCACTTTATAGTAGCATATTATTTTCTGTGCTCTTCAACAAACTTTATTTAGAGAACTTTCATAGTGCATCACATGGATGCTTTTAAGCCTTTTGCTGACTACTTGAAGTGAATCACTTGGACTTCATTTTATGCACCTTCTTTCTTGTGAAAAATGCATTATTTCTTCAAGTAATCTCCTCTCATCCTTTCCCAAGCCTCTTAGCTTTCTCTTGGTTTAATCCTTGATTTCTGTGGATATCTTTTCCATTCAGTGAAAAGCAAATTATTTTCTTAGAAGAAATGCATTTTATCACAGGTTGGCACAAGCAAAAGAGAAAAAGAAACTAAGAATATGAATTGCTAAGACTTAGTTCATTACAAAATAATTCCTTGTTTGAAAAGATGCAATACAATACAGATCCATAAGTACTGCCAGGAAAACTGTCAGCACGCCAAGTATGCTTTGGGTGCAGGTTTTTTCAGGTGAGATAGATCATTATCTGCAGATGTAACCCAAAGGAGACAGTTTCTTCAAAAAGTAAAATGTTTTCTCTTCCTTATTATGAGAAGAGGAAAACAGGGAGAAAGGACCTCTAGCATTTTCTACCTACCAGTGGGAGATACTTCATATAAAACATCAAAGACAATACTAAGTCTTCAGTACCTTTACAGAGTCTCTTGCTTTTTTCTCCGGGGGAAAAAAAACCCCTGCAATGCTGGAATTTTCATTTCATTTTGCATAAAACTCACTAAATTGCATTTTGAAGTCTTCATATTTCAACTTTTTTGAACTGTGCTCTTGGGATACTATTATTTCCAACCAGAAACATGATTTTCATCTACTGTGGCCATTATCTGGTGTTTTTGCAGTAATTGATTCCCTTCTTATTTTACCTGCCACAACATATGACTCTAATCCAGTCCAGGCTGTCTAGCTTTCCTTTTTTTCTAGCATGATTCCAATCCATGCTTTTACAGCAGATTTCCACTGTTGCTATAGCTTTTTTCTGATTCTGGTTTTTATTTTTATTTCTTATGTATTCTACAGAGATTTGAATTGTATTTCAAGATCTATAAAAGTTTATATAAAGTCGCAATTACTTAACTCTGGGCAAAAAATAGATATCATATGCAGAGATGTAGAGAATTTCCCTGTTAAGCAGTAATCAGATAGTTTACAGGTACTTTTATGTATTTCATGCTATGCAGTAGAGGCAAAAAAAAAAAAGAAAGAAAAAAAAAGAAGGAGAAATTTCTGTTATGATTTGAACAAATGAGGTCCATTATTTACAGAAAATGCAATCTTCATATCTCATACAAAACTGTAAATAACCTCAACACAAGATAGCCCCTCTTTATGACAACACTGGCATCATGAACAAAAAAGACAGCAACTAGAAGATCACCAGAAATTCAAGTAAAAAAGCAGTTTTCATACTTCATGTTGGATCCAGTCTCTATACATTTTGTAACTGATGCTTACAGATCTAAATGGCACAATTGGTTTTATTCTTAAAAGAGGCATGAGAATATGTGATAAGGTTATTAAGTCTACCTGTAGCATGAGCAGTTTTAAATGGCTATCAAAATAATACATGGAAAGATATGAAATAACTGAATGAAATTTTATGGCCCATATTATGCAGGAAGTCAGACTATATGATCATAATGGTTGCTCTGAGAGCAAAATTTACAAATCTAAGAAAAAATAAAATTATTGGTTTGAGCACGTAAAAAAATCCCAAAACTGATAAAAAGCTAGAAAATGGCACAGTAATTTCAAAAGAAATGGGTTCCTAAGTATTTTAAACTCATTTGGAAATCTAAACTAATGCTTTATATCACATCAAGCCAGCATAACTGATCTTGTTATCTTACTCTAAAGAAAACAGATCATTCTAAAGACAGGTTCAGAAACTTTTTGTAGGGGCTTTTGTTTTGTATTCTTCCACCTCTAAAACTGTCCACTGATAAAAGGGAGGAAGATCTGAGAACAAAATTGTGTAGCCTATAGAAAATATTGAAATATGAATATGTTGACTTCCAGCATTTCACTGCTAGAGGTGAACAGTGTACATTCTCTTGGAAATAAATATTTTCTGTTGGGTGGTTTTGGTATCTCATACTCTCACATTTGTTTAGAAGTGTACCATGAAACACAGATAAGGTTTTTTCCCAGTTATTAACAATTCCATACTTGGAAGCTGAGGCTTGCCTGAAATACAAAGAAAAAAAATTAAACAGATTGATAGTTGTTCAAAGCTGCTCAGAGCTTTGTAATGCTAAAATAATATCTAATTTTTATGAGAAGTATATTTTAATGTATCTACATTCAGAGCCCAAAGCTATAAACCTTGGAGTATTTTCTGCATGCTCCCAAAATATGCTTTCCTGCCCTGTAGTCACGTATCAGCCTTAGCACGAGCTTCTCTTATGAAGCCACCTATGTCACAACAGCTTTGCAGCTCTAATTTCTGCTTACAAATTTGCATTACAGCTAAGTAATTCATTAAAGTTTGATTTTATTTTCTTTTTATTAAACAGAAGGCAAAGGGGCCCATCTGCAGATGTTGAGACACTATCAAAAGAAATAGCCAGACCTGACAGTTATTATTTGAGAAACAGCAGTTGCTTCAGGAATTCATTTAATCTGGGAGTAATATGGAATCCCTGATCTTGTTCTCCTAAAAATTCATTAACATGTTCAGAAACCAAGTTAAGTTCTGATTTCCAAGTACTGGGGAAAATTAGAGGTCTTTAGCTTGAAAACTGCTATTCACAAAAGTCGGTGACATCTGAGAGAAGATGGCACATCCTTAAAGTAAGACATTTACACGTCTTTAAAAACCCACATTTTTAAAGTGCTGAGTGAATTTGCTTTTGCTGTGGGAAGATTATAGACACACTCCCAGTGTTTTAATTCATTGGCCACAGCCCTCTGCCAAAGAGATTTGGTTTCTTGATATCAAGTATACCTATTCTTTAAATTCCAAAGTCTTTTTAAAATTATTTTTTAGCATTCACTCTCTTTCTCCATGGCAACAGGCATGTCTGTGCAAAAACAGGAAAGTATCCTAATATTCAAAATACTCCTCTTTCACTGTGTCTGTTTTTTGTCATACTTTACCATTCTAATTTTAGAATCTTTATGGATTCCCTCAAAGGAGTTTCTTAAGATTTCTAAAGCTGGCAGATAACTATCTACTAGAAAACTCATAATTTTCCCAATGCCATTAGCTCAAACTTACATAAACTGGAGGAACCTGAAAAAGCAAGGAAAAATAATAGCTTTTAAATAGCATTTTGTTTTCGTGTCACTGAAATTGCACACTTCTCCCTGACAGGTCTTAAGTGGACAGAGAAGTATTTGAGATTGAACAGAACTTACTCAGTTCTGTTATATAACTCAGTGAGTTATACAGCACAGTTTATAAAGATATTTGACTTAGTGCATAAATGGAATTTCATTTTTAAAATAGTTTCACACTTTCTTTTCATTTTTTTTTTTTCAGAGTGTGAGACCAGTTGTTCCATAAGAGAAATCCATAACTGTTACATATATAACAAAAAACAGAAGCTTGGCAATTTGACTTTAGGAACTGCACAAAAATATATTTTTCTTATGTATATTCAGAGGTGGTTATGGGAAAATTATATGCAGAAAACTCAAATAGTCTGTTGCAACACAGCCTTAATATAAACACACAGACAGCATTATATTTGCCTCAGAAGTACTGTAAGAAAGCTTATATTGCTACAGTAATCCTTTAAAAATGAGAAAAAAGGGCAAAATTTAAAATTAAAAAAAAATTGGAAAAATACACATCAAAAGAGAATTTTAGAGGGGTAATTCATGCAGTGTTCTGCTTCTCAGTTGTTATTAAAATTATCTGAAGTATTAGTAAAATATTAATGTAATAAATATTTCACCGTAAGAAAGCCTGTACAAAAATGGTACATATATGACTTTGAAGGATTGAGTTAAATATGGATGGTGCAGAACATTTTAGCTCTCTTCTTTGTTCTTCCACTCATTGCTTCAGTAAGTATACAATTCCTTTGACGAGATGGAAGAAAATTACTTGGAAAATAATATAAATATTCACCTCCTTCCTTCTAGTAGGAGAAGTGTTTTTCGGCAAGGGAAATCAATTTATGATTAATCAAATTTCAACTGTACAATTTAGCACACCTAAAATTGCTAATAGAAAAAAATCAGAGCTTTGTCATTCATGGAAATGAACCTGGAAATCTAAAAAAGTTGAAAAGAAAAGAAAATTTTGCATTATTTCTCCTGTATGCATTTCACATCAGTGCCCTAATTTTGTTTTCTACTGTGCTCTCTGTGTTTCATAACAAAAATATGCTTTCTAGCAGGGTCAGTGAAAAAACACTTCAAGGGAGAGATTTTAAATTAAGAAATTAGACTTTTGGTCACATTTTTCCCTGGGTAAAAGGTGCTGAATTCATTAGGACTCCTTTATGGCAAAAGTTATCTAAATATCTAAAGGAAAGCAAAAAAAAAAAAAATCAAAGAAAAAAATTTCAAAGAATAAAAACAATGCAACAGGTAAATCGACAGCTAGAATGAAGTTACTTTTCTTATGGTTATAGTCAATTCTGTACTGAAGGAAAATGGCAAGTCCTGTCTCCACCCTTGGCAAGGAACTGTTCCTGTCCTTAGAGAGCAGCAACTATTAGAGGTCTATCCTCAGATCCTTGTCCCTGACTTGTCCCCATACAGATCGCCTCTCAGTCAGAGTATTATAACATAAGGAAAATGCAGAAAAAATGGTTTCAACACAGGGTCAGTAAGGAAAGATTATGTCTGTGTTCAATTGGACACTGGCAGAACAAAAGAAGGAATGGAACATACACTTTAATATATCTGAAATCTCTATATGGAAAATACATTTTAAAGTATCTGAAATCTTTATGTTGGAATTTTTTTAATAGGACAAAATGACAGTAAAGGGGAAAAAAATCCAGTGATTCCAACTTTATTCCAGAATAAAGCCAGGAAATAAACACAGTCACGGCATTCAAGCAGAAATGAGAGGTACAAAAAAGAAGTTGAAGCATATGCTGTCTTTGTGGATTTCTTAGCACAAAACCTTTATTGGAAGAAAGCAAATTCATAAATGTTCCACAATATGTAAAGAATTCATGCATTCAAGTGAGTTTGCACTACTCCTTAGTGAGTATATATAAATACTGAATAAATATAGCAACCTCATACATGGATTAAGAATGGGATTCTGAACTAAATATATTTTCGGAATTTTAACAGAAAGATTTTATATGTAATTTTTTTTCCCTTTTGCCTAGATTTTACAGCTTTGCTGTCAGGGCTGCAAAGACAAACCAGACTGTGGCCTGGAAAAGGTCCTGACAAATATGAAAGGGCTTCTTCTCTAGAGCTGTGTTAAATCAAAAGTGAGATGTAACTGCGGGGAGGGGGTGTGGGGTGCGGGCCTGGGTGGAAGCGAGGAGGACAGAGGAAGGCTTTTGTGTCTTAATATGTGTTTTCTGGACACCAATACCTATATATGGGCTCAAGCAAACAATTGTCTGTAGCCATGTACCTTTCATAAAATGGAAAAAAACAACTGTAGCTATGACACTCAGTTTCTGTCCCAAAGGATGCTTCATTAATCTCACCTGCCCTGCTTTGCCACTGACTTGCTGGAAATAAAACAACCCTAGTCACCCTTCATGTTTTGGAAAACGTAACAATCATGTTTAACATACTAAAAATTGTATTTCTTGTTAAGAATCAGTGATTTCATTTTTTCATTCCAATAAATGTAAGATTGTTAAGTACTGCTATGGAAACTTTGATAAACTCTTTTGAAATCTCTCAAAGATCTCTCAAGTAGTTCAGAAACTTAATCTATGCATTTTAGACTTTGAGTATGAGCAAAAGGATTTCCAAAGCAAATTAAGCTTGCTGTGAGAAATAATTTTGAGGAGAAAATTGTTTTTATTCATTCATTTGAATTTTATTGGGAAACTCTTTTCTTGTATATAATGAGTTCCTTTTTCACATATTTTTTTTCTTTTATTGGTTTTATCAAAAATTTTATTCCTGCCTTCACTTTGCCGTGAAATAAGACATTTCTTTCTGAATGTGGTATGCATTACTTTACTACAATGGCATCCTTTTTTAAAGAACACCTTGCATCCATATCCCTATTTTCTCCTAATGAAGCTTAATTTATTTCATTTTAAATATACTATGAATTCATGTATCACTAATTCTGGAACTGTTGTGGATGTATTGAAAAATATTCTTTGAGATATCAGAAGTACTAAAAATTACTGGAAATGGAAAGTAATGGAAATGCTTATGGGTGTGTAAATTCTTAAGTGTGAGGACTAAAAGTTGAGCTGAGTCATCACAAGCTTAATGTAGTGATGATTGTCTCTAATTTGGATTCTTTTTTCTTCAGTTCTCGATCAAATTCCTTTTAATTTCTGTTAGCGACTTATGATGTATCACTGTAAGCATCAGAAGAACAGAAAAGAAAGCAAAAAAAATCCAGATTAAAAATTCCCCAGTGATAGTGAAAATACAATTGTTTTTTGATGGATAAATGGAATTATGAGTTTATGTTTATTGTTCATTCACCTACATTAAAAAATCAGCTGTTCTTAGGAAGAATTCCTCATTGTCTCTGAACTCAGACACACAGGAAATGTACTAACTTTTAACTCCTTCAGGAGAGAAGTTATGATTTCATAGACTCATAATAAGATTACACAGCGTTAATGTTTCCACCAAAATAGTAACGTAATGTTGTCATGGGTTAGCATAGCTACGGAAGTGATTCTCTTGCAAAGAGGTGCTTACAGCTTCCTCTATAACCTGACCGAACCTATCTACTGGCTAGTTTGAATACTGACAATTTTTTAAGCCACTTAAGGAGCTTGACACGCCTCTATGGTCCACATTTAAGAATGAACAAACCCTGGGAAAGCCTCTCTTGCTTCCAGCTTTCGGACAGGTAACTGGGGGTGGCCTGTGCAGCCCAGCGGGGCTGGGCTGGGCCCTGCTCGGGCCGGGCCGGGACACAGCCATCCTGGAGCCCCCACCCGCAGCCCCCCAACAGCCCTGTTACGTGCAGACAGCGCGGCCCGGCTCCCCCCCCCCCCCACTCCAGTGCAGCCGAAGATTCAGCTGAAGCTGCCCCGCTGCCCGGCAAAGCTCATGTGACCAACAGCGATAAGCGAATTCCAGCTGCAGGGCTGGGTGAGATTAACCCTTTTAGTGGTGTAAGTTTCCTCCAGAACAGACGGAGCCTGCAGACATCAATCCTCTTTCGAGTCTGCGGAAGATGGAAGGTGAAGAAACACCATCGAGACACCAAAGCCAGTGAAGAAGGAAGAGCTAAAACCCTGAGGGAGGAGAAAGAGGAGATGCTTAGAAGCTGAAATTCTGTTGTAAAGCTATGGTGGTGATGGACTATGATACATCAGAGTACCCGTCGTAATTTCAT
>NW_008237229.1:5816497-5880876 GCF_000691975.1 Corvus brachyrhynchos | reverse complement strand
GAAGAGAACCTTTGCTTCTGAACAGCTCAACCTTAAAATGGTACCCCAGTAGTTCAAGATTGGACCCTCAAAAGCAGTTGTGGGGAAAGCTGTAAGTCGAGGGAAGGCACTCTCACATGCGAGCAGAGAACCAACCCGGATGGCTGTCTTGCTGTGAAACTGAACCCATGAGAGAACTTCTTGTGAAGATGTCTCCATAGCACGAGCAAGAGAGACTCCTCTCCCTAAGTGAACTGAACAAGGTTATTACAGAGGTGGTAAACTGACTGGAAATCTCAAGGGTTGTCTTTTTACGTTGTCAGTGGGAGAAGGGAGAAAAGTGGGGGGAGGAGAAGAAGAGTGAAGGTGTGGTCTGACTTTTTTTCCTTTCTTTTAGGTCTGTTAATAAACTTCTTTATGTTCTTTTAAGTTTTGTGCCTGCTTTGCTTTCTCCTAATTCTTATCTCACAGAAGGTAAATAAGTAAGCAATGAGTATTTTGGACCAAACCACTACACTAAATTGGTGTTTCTGCCCAGTTTACGAACTGAACCCGCTACAAATGTAAAATGTCTATTCAATCTGCTGTAAGTTGTACAAGCAGTATAAGTATATTCCATTATGAATAGGCATGTCTAGACTTTGTAAGGAGAAACATTTGAGCTGCCTCTTCCTATTCTGAGAACTCCAAAATAGATAATAAGAGTAGGAGACAGTATTAGCTAGGATGTGAATTTCTCTACTAGCCGTCCACAGGCAAAGTATGACAAAACCAGAACACAAATGTGGTTTTGTACCCAGGCTACATTATATGAACAAGCTCTCATAAGAAACAGTCATTGTATACTGTCAATATTTACAAAAAATAGCCACACTGAACTCCAGTTCAAGACCTGAAAAACAGTGTCAGATTCAGCTTGCTGTCCTGTATTCACAAAACCAAATTATTTTGGAGCCTGATAGTTACCTGCATAATTACCTTGCTACCAGGCCTAATTCAAATATTTTATTCACTATATGTTAAAATCTGAATTTAATTTACACAGTCTAAAAATTCAGAACAAGTTTCTCAGACAAGACATGAAACTGCTGAAAATTTTGAGGTTTGTGATCTGTCATTCTTGGATTTGTTTTTTGATCAACTTCATTTAATCTCTTCTTGGCAGTAATTTAAAAGTATACAAGTTTTAATAGAAGTCCATATTTGCTACTGTCACTGTTGAGGAACCACTTCAAAGCAATGTTTGTATTAGCTGAATATGCTTTGCTACATTTTAAAATAGAGCAATATCTACTGCTTATTGTCAATAATATAATTTCTGCAGGGATTTATGACTTTTCATGTGATAAAAGAAAAACAGAGTTTCTAATTCTCCACAATCTTGTACGTTATTCTCTCATTACAACAGACGACAAAGAAAGACTTTGTTTTATATTAGAATAGTTAATCACATAACATGTAAATTTATGTACAATTAATACCAAGGAAATTGATTTTTTTAAACTCAGCCTGAAAACATACTATGTAATAATGAGAAAAGTGACCACATTAGTACTTCAGAAAAATATTCAAATTGGCAGAAGTTCTCATATATAACTAAATAACTCAAGAACAGTGGAGAAAGAGATGACATAATCTTTTTGAGACTAAAGATCTAAATATTAGCCAAACATTAACTTTTAATATTTGAGTATATTCTCAAACCCATAGTAACAATTTAAGAGTTAACATTTGATGAGGCATTACTGATCCTCATGTAATGTGGAAATACCTTCATACCTGTGATTCTTCTGAATTATGTTTTATTCAAGTGAAAATTATGTAAAAATATTTGCAATAGGCATAAACAATGCAAAAGTTCCCTATCTGAGTGCTCTGAAAATCCCTGTGGTTGACTTTCTTCAGCTTTAGCAAAGATACTAGAAACAGATGTTAATCTTCCACTGAGTTACACAGGTTGCTGGACAGCCTCAGGGCCCTACCACCTGACATTCATATTTTGGACAGAATGTACTTTTACATCCCACTCATAGGGCACCCACTTTCTTCAGTAGGAAAATAAATGTTAAATTTTGCCTAAGGAAACATTACTTGAGTATTTTCAGCATTACAAACTAAATCATTAGAACAGTTTCAAGGAGCTGACTCTTTTTTTGGTCACTGTTATTACACCAGAGGTTATGTTCATAATTTCTTGAGAATAAAGGTTTGTACATTCACACCGAGATTAGCAAATGCCAGTAAACAGAGGACAAAGCTGAAGCACAGTTCCAAATAATGTAGCACTTTGATGATTAAAGGGATGTGAAACTGTTAATTATGCAGTGTAAGTTTCCATGAAAAAACAGCTGCAAATGACAATTTCTGCTTGAGATCAGAAATAAACAAATAGCTTAGGCAATGCTATGCAGAGCACAAAAGAAGCTATCATTCACTACACACTGAATACAAGAGAAGGATGGAAAAACAAATACTGTTTTAATACTTTGTTTTCCTCTCACAAAATAGAGTACTGTAAGATTTCTTCCTTTAATACTTAACAAGGATGGCCAAGGAGTGAGCAAAAATACAACATTTTGTATGCAATTTAGAGGCAAGTATTTAAACAATCCATTCACCAAAATTACCAAAGGTATCCAATCTGGTTTTGTTGAGATTCTAGAAACAAAGAATTTACTCTTAAAAAAATTGTGCCTGGGTTTATGTTCAACTCATTTTTACCAAAAGAATCCATAAAAAATAAGCAAGCCAAGAACATCCACAGAATTAAATATAAAACAAAATAGATACTTCAGAAATTTTATACTGTTGATCAAGAAGTGAACTCTTCCACCCTTCAGACAGTCAGTCAAGTATTACAAATACTGCAATTTTTAATGAGAGTGTCTGAAAATTCCTTAAAATCCTTTTCAGAGCCATCTGATCTACTATACTTTCAACAAAGGGAAAGCTGGAAACAATTGTCTCAATATTCCTAAAGCAGTCAATGATCTTGAAAATTTGTGAGTCTAAATAAAGATAAGGGCTCAGTTTTCAGGGAAACAGTGAATGAATTATGAAGTCTAATTCTCTAAAACATTTTACACATTTTAGATGTATTTCCAAACAATACCTTCTTGCTTTTTTGTCCTTTTCTGTTTCCTTCCTGTCTTTCCATGTAGATTTACAGTTGCAGGACCATCTTCATTTCTAAGAGAAACCAGAATATTACCGGAAGTTTCTCAAAATATTCAAAATGTGAATGTATGGGCATTTAGAGGTGACCTAGCCAGTTCCTTCTCTTCAAAATGGAAGCATCTATCTCTGCACAGAAATAGCATCATTTACAATCAGCTGTTCTCTGTTTTGTGCTCCAGCATTTTGTTGTTTTCCTTTCATATTTATGGTACATTTTATCACATTTAGGCAATCATGCTGATCTCTCAACTGAGCAAAATCTTCTCAACAGAGCTATTCAATGTCCCACCTACTCTTCTGTATCCGTAATATGAAACACAGAATCAATATTTTGTCACTATGTCTGAGAAAAATGACAGAATTTTCACGTTAATGTAGCAAAGTACAGTGTTTTTGCACACATTCCTGTGAGAAAGGAATCAGTGAATTTAAAGAAATCTTGAAAAGAAACTGAGAAGAGGAATGAAATTAAAACTGGTAATACTCTAGAAGAGGGAGAGGTACTAAAAAGAATGCATAAAAGGTGAAGAAAAAGAAGAGTAATGCAAACAGTGGCACCATGAATGCATTCAATCAGTATAGCTACTCATGAAATGTTTGTGTTAACATACATCTCCTTTTATCGCAGTAAGACTCAATCACTAAATCAAATCGAGAGTCGTAATGCTTGAATGCTCTGCAAACAACACCTTGGGGCTTCTGTTATTGATGTTTCTTAGGGGATCTTTGTGGGTTTGGGTTGTTTGTTTGTTTGAGGTAACACTATAGAAATATGGAAATCCATGTTCTATTACAGTTAAAATGCATATTGTCATGTTAATGCCAAATGATTTGGATAATAGATCATATGAGCACCCTCAATAAAGGATGAAATAAATGTTGTAAATACCAAAAACATAGCAAAGCAGGGGACTACCTGCATAGACAAGCTTGTACACAACCTTAGCATCACTGAAAAATAAATCAGTTGCAATGTGTTGTCTAGGAGAAAAATCCCAACAAATGTGCTGTCAAGAGCATATAGATGATTTCCTTCGTGCCATCTTTGCCTTTTTACCATGTTACTGGAAACTAAAACCAGTCCAATTAGCACACATTTCTAAGTGCTAATTTCATTTCAATGGACATGGGTCTGTTGTCTGATCAGAGAGGGACCATTGTGATATTTAAAGGGCCCTACCATGTGCAAACCATCGTTCTGCAGCCAGCAAGTAAAACACAGACTCTAAGGGAGACCTAGTCTGAGCTGGTGACTGGAGACCAGATATGATTTCCTGCAATGTGAGAAATAACACCAGATGTTCTTGTGGTGGCTGGCAATCAAGCCTGGTGCTGACAGCAAAACATCTCCTTGCAAAAGTTTTTATCTTTCTTGAAAGTAACATTTTAAGTCCAATCTGCTGTCCAAGCTATGTCTTTCTGGCATGAAATGTGGGTGGACAGATTTTTCTTTCATATAGATACATGCCATTGGCCATTCTTTCCTTCCTTTATAGTTATGAGCATTCCCAATCTGCAGAGGCAACAAGGAATAGGCCACCATATCTTCTTGAATTTTTGGAGTAACTAGCTGTAACAAACTGCTGAAAGTTTCATGCAGATTCATGCTTTCATGCTGGTCTTAACTTCAAGTTGCTCTAACTTAAAAAGCAGGTAATAATTCTGTAGCACCTTCCTGTTCACAGCAAGATGTCCTCTTCACCAGAGGCTACAGAAAGATGATGAAAGAATAACTTTTCTTACTCTGGGAATTCAGAGGTTGACATATAGGTCCAGAGTTCACCTGAAGACAAATCTTTGTCTCACTCACATGTCATTCATTATTTTGTTAGCCTGAAGGAGGTAAACATCCTTTCTTGCACTGGAAATTTGAAAAGCATACATAAAATAAGTAAACCTATTTGCTGTCAGGATTAATGGGATGAAGAATGAATGAAACTTTTGAAAATAAGCAGACTATCAATAATGCTAAATGGGCAGTGAAAAAAAAGGTACATTTGATTTCTACAATGAAGATTGCAATACAGAACTCAGATAGTGGGAACAACTTCTCTGGGGTTTTTTACTTGTTTGAGGGGAAGGTGGTGGTGTTTTTTGAGGGGGGGTGGTTTGTTTTTTTTTTTTTTTAATTCTAATTAAAATTTTTAAGCCAGTAAAAAACACTAAATAGATTATATTAATTGCAATGAAACCTACTTGTGAGGAAAATGTTTCGACGTTTAGTAACAGATTACTCATGATGCAACTCAGACAGGCAGTTGTTCATTTTTCCAACAGATGTTCATTTTTCCAGTCCTGCTAATCTTGCAAGTCATTCTTCCCCAAAGTCCAATGACAAAAATCTATAAGAGCCACAGATAATTCCCAAAGGCATACAAGAGTTGAAGGATTTGTTGGCATTAGATTAGAAAGGAAGAGTAAGAAACAGGAAATACATTGTTTTAGAATGAAATATCTTCCTATCATATATGTCTATTTGGAGAATACTTCTAAGAGAGATACCTCTGTTAACATTCCCTTAAAAACTAGATCACTGTGAAAAACTGTTGAAGCAAAACCTGTATCTCATGAAGGTTTAAAAAGAAAGACGGTTAATTTAATAAAAATTTATTCTAAAACGCTTATAAGCTATTTCTGAAACACCATTTTCTTTTTATTTTATCTACCAAATGAATACAGGAGCTTCCCAAGTCACTTGTGCAAAGTTCAAATATTTAATTAATAGGCAATCACATGATTACAGAAACAGCTTTAGTGGGAGGGTCCAGGGCTCTTATACTGGGTGCAGAATAGGTGGGGAAAGGGATCTCAGCCAATGGGATAGAGACAAGCAGGTGGGATTGACAGGAAGGGAACCAATGGGAACAACACATAGGAGGCACTCAGGGAAGGATCCAATGGGACATCGAGGAACAAAGAACTTTCTAGAACTAATACATATTAAAGAAGGAAAATGAAGATACATAACTTCATACATAAACCAAGAAAAACAAATATTAACCAATCAGGGGAAAACATGCAAAAGACAAAACAAGGGAATCATGGGTTCTCACCATGACTGAAAGTTACACGCTAAACTTGGGTTGCTGACCACGACAGCTGGTTGTCTGAGTTCTCAGGACAAAGAATAGCTGCAGCCACCTGCACCGCCACAGGTTTTTAAAATAATGAGTACATTAAATTTTTTTCCCACCTATTCTGCTTTATTTTCTTCTGCTTTTCTTTTTTTAGTAAAAACTCTTTAGAGCTGTGCAGATACTTTCTTTGTTTGGCCAATGTGTTCACTGTGTCCTAAATTTGCCATTATGCATCTTCTATGAATTGATTAAATCCCCAGGCTGAGTTGCAATTTACTAATTCCCTCCACCATCTAAAACCTTTGCTTTCCATATGGTGTGTAGTCCTGAAATTAGCAGAGTAAGGTAAATCGCAACTGATAGTGCAGTGGCAGTTGGATTTTTTAATATTGGTATTGATCCCAAATCAGCACAGAGGAACTGTATCATTTACAACAACATGATTTGATTACAGATCATATCCTCCTTTTATATTGGCATCTCTTCCTCCTCCCCCAAAAGAAATGGATCCTTCTGTTTCTCAGGAACCTAAGGGAATATGCCATATGGGTGGCTTCTGGCTTCTAGGCACTGACCGTCTAGTCATCATCCACATTGACACAAACTGATTTAGTGTGAGATACATTAAGCTTCCATAGTGGGTAGCAGTATCAAAAGGGAAAAGATTCAGCCCAAACTGGTTTGGGTCCAGGGGCAGCCTGGAGAGTTCATACAGTGAGGGGCTGCTCAAGCCTCTTGCGCTTTCAGCTCTATGGGACCTGTTGTGTGACTTCTATTGCTCTCAGAATCCGTGCCTCATGGCTTCATGTCTCATCGCATGATGCTAATCAGAATCAACTGTCTCAAATCAGGATTTTTTCAATGAGAATACTTTGTCAAAACAGATTTATTCATTAGAACCTTTTTCAGAAGTATTCCACTGTCAGCAAACTTTTACTTATTATGTAACGGTTCTGTATATAACCCCTGATAAATAAGAATGAACCTCTCCAAAATAACTAATAAAGCGATTTATGCCCATGGTTAATTAAACTGTGGTTTTGGGGAAAAAATAAAATATTTGTCCAGGGACTTGTATCCATGATGTGGTCCTATCATTATATTCTTTACGATTTTATATATGGATTGATTTTTCTCTTTTATTTCAGTCAAGTGGATAACGTCTCTCTTTCTTTCCTGTTTAATCTTGAAATACCATGGATTTAGAAAATCCTTTTCCATTCAGTTATAGCTGGAAAATTCTTGAGTCTATTTAAGTAAGGATAACATCTCTTTTATTCATCTGGCCAGAATCTGGGAAAAGATTTTTATATTAGTGTGTATTTCTATAATACTATGCATCTTTCATTTCAAAGTTTTTTTTCATTCCCTGTTTAAAATACCTATTTAAAAATTACAGATTTTTTAAAAAGTATCTGTAAAAATAAGATTAATTCTTAGACTCATTTAAGAAGAATACACACGTCTAGATGTTACCTCTGTTTTTCAAATTGTAGTATAAATTTGATAATAATTCTTTGTAGATAGACTGAATTTTATTTTGTCAAATCTCTTGTTGCAGCCAAAATTGGGAGAAAAGTCCTAGTTGCTTTAAATTTCTCACTTTGCTCTCTCCAAACAGCTTGGTCTGATATGATCCAGAATAGTGTGTACAAATCCCACTCATAATCATATTCTTAGATGAAAAGTACTGTACATGCACAGAAAATTCTGAGATCTTAAAATCCAAGTAATGATTCTGTATCTCAAAACCCAGTGAAAATGAAAAAGAAATCTGTCTCCAAAAGACTCATGAGGCGTCTATGCACACCATTTTCCAGTATGTCTAATCATCAAAAATGCTTTTTTACAGAGACATAGTCATGGTTTTGTTCAGTTTATTCAAATAGGCATGATTCCTCTGCACACTGGGGTAGAACTGACAAGAAAAATAAATTCAACTCCTATCCAGATATACTATTCAGGTTTCATGTTATACTGGAAAAAGTCTCAGAGCAATGGAGACAGGCACAAATATATCTGCTTATTAAACCTCTCAGGCGCTTTTGAGAGAATGGAAATTAATAATATCGTCCATATCTTTTTTATATCATTTTCTCTATAAGTGGGCAATATAGTCAAAATTAGCCTCTGATGTGTAGATGGAGTTCTTTGGCTTTCCTGAAACAAACAAGCAAACAAAAGCCAAGTAATGAAACTGAACACATGGTGATGGCTGGTTTTAACTTCTGATTCAACTAGTCTTCGTGCCTATTTAAAAGAAACTTAATTTTCTCATGCAGCTAAGCAAGTCACCAATTGTTTTATGATCAAGATTTATCTCAAATATGCTCATTTTTACTCCAAGTCATTCTTCTGATGCATTTCCATTTTTCTTCTATCTTCTTCTCACCAGTAGTAACAATATACCTGTAATAATTAACACGTTTACAATGATAATCATTTCATGCTTTTTCTGGTCAAATTTGAAATTTCACCTTCCCTCACCCTGAAACTACAGTAACCATAAGCTGGACATTCTGGACTAGGAAGTCTAGTGCTGCTGCTTTTAAGGAAAGTCAAGTATATTGGCCCCTAGGTTTAGAGCTTTTAAGTAAGTGCTTAACATCATAATATCCATTTATCATACATAAGAGCTGGCAGCTGTGGAATGTGTTTCAAAGGCAGTAGCTGTAAATATTTTCTAAAAGACATTCAGAAAGCACTATCAAAAGGTTTAAGAAAACAGATATTGGTCTCAGCTCTGAAGTAAGCAGGATTATGTGAAAATATGATAAAATATATTATTGCAATTCAGCCCAAATGAGAAATGTAGGAGAAAAATAACTGAAGAACTCTGACATGAGATTTTTTTAATATAGCATTAAAATGTACTGGACATACACCAAAGCTGTCCAGCAGAGCTTATTGGATCCATTTGCGAGTTTAGAGTTTTATAACAGACATAAAATATAAGCATCATTATGCAGAGTTTATTTTTGCAACCCTTAAGCAGAAGCTCTTCAGCACCTCCATGAATTAGGTGAAGAATGTCAATGGAAAAAAGCCCACTGACAGCAATGCAAATAAATGAGAATAA
Source organism: Corvus brachyrhynchos (assembly GCF_000691975.1). Lineage (NCBI taxonomy): Eukaryota > Metazoa > Chordata > Aves > Passeriformes > Corvidae > Corvus > Corvus brachyrhynchos. Next base: position 5,871,564 of record NW_008237229.1, on the reverse strand, counting down.
AGAGAAGTGTAAATAGCATAGTTGCAAACAGTTCCATGAAGGAATTTCCTCTTCTGAAAACTAGCTTATTTTATATATCTAAATAAATCCTGCACCTTTCCATAGTTGCTTGAGGTTGCATTTTCAATCAGTTAACAATATAAATTACTTCTACAAGAGGTTTACCAAGGTGATAAGAAAATCTTCTCATCTCTTCTATGAAGGTTAATAGTGAGAACTGAGGTAAGAATTGTGGAAGTGATGACATGACTGTATAAATGGAATAATTAAAGTAACAGGTTTTAGTTTATATTTCTTTCATATATTTTTGAGTTGCAATGCTTAAACCTAATTCAAAATAAATAAAGCCAGTAAAATCTCAGGGGAAAAAAACCCAACCATTCTGCCAAGTAATGACAGGGAGAAGTAGTTTGATATTAACCATGTAGTGAGGGAATGGGAAACAATTCAACATCAGCATGGAAATGGCATTAATTAGGAATACGTTAGACTTCTAAATACATGTCTTTTGAATCATGTTTAATCTACAAATGAAAAATATGTTTCCTAGTTTAAATTTATGTTCTAGAGTAATAGCTAATGAATAATAAATTTAATAGAGTGTAATATCCAAAAAATCTGGCTGTATCTTCAGCAAATATAGATTAGTGGAGATCCAGTGGTGACCAGATCTGGTACATATATAGAGCAGAAGGATTAGCTGTTACTTCTAACTCTTGTAAATTGCATCATCCTGCTCTGTCATTTGAGGATTTTTTTTAAAAATAGGGCTTTTTTTTTTTGCTGTCTAAAGTTTCAAGGTTATTTTACATTAGTTGACAAAGGAGAATTTGGCAGCTTTGAGACTCAAGCCTAGATACTACATAGTACACACATGAAAGTCACAATTTTGAGAAAATTTTGCTTTAAATGGTGACTTACTAACAGAAGGATATAAAAGGCATGAACACAATCAACATAAGTAATAAAACCTTCTGGATCACTTGCCAGTAGGGTTGTGTGAGTAATTTCAATATCATTATTGGATTTGCAGTGTTGTCTGCCTCCTGTGCAGCAGCCTTAAATGGGGAATAGAACCCCTTTTGGAATACTTCCCTTGCACTAAAAGAGACATCATTCTGGTCTAAATGTGCACATTTACTTTTGCAAAATAAGACTACACTATTATGGCTAGATAAATTCACTTAACCATATGTGCATATAATTTTATTCTGCTTAAATACTACATGTTTCTCAGTCCTTAAGAAGCAGAATAACCTCATGGAGGACTCTAAATTATTCAATTTTGAGAAAACTATCCTGATTTTATAGTTTTATTTTTTAAACTTAATTACAAGAAAAAAAAAGCTCTGTAGAAGTTGTATTCTCTAAAGACATGCTCACAGACAGAATACTACTTATCATTTGTGTTGTTTTACCAAGCTCTTAGGTGACCTCTCAAACTATGGAACAGACTGCCCGGGGAAGGGGTTGAGTCACCATCCCTGAAGGTATTTAAAAGATGTGTAGATATGGCACTTAGGGACATGGTTTAGTGGTGAATTTGGGGGTGTTGGGTCAGTGGTTGGACTTGATGATCTTAAAGGTCTTTTCCAAGCTAAATGTTTTTTGATTGTATCAAATCCTACACACCTTCAATATTACTGGTTCTTGGAAGTAAAAATAAAGATAAGCAATATTCTCAGGTAGCCATTTCAAAACTTGTTTCATGGAATTGTAATGAGGAGTGCAGGTTTTCCCTCCACCCACTTGAGATCTAGCCAGGCTTATGAGTACAGATAATCATATGTGAAAACTTGGGATGAATATTTTTATTATGCTAGGTGATGAAACAGACATATTTTTCAAATAATATACTGCTTAATTCAACATACACCAAATAGAAAGGTATTGAACAAAGACAATGTGACTAAAGTATAAATAAGAGATTCAGAAGACCTTAGGAATTCTCAGGGAGAGTTTGAATGTCATATAGGAAAGTGCAATATTTTGGGGGGGAGGGATAATTATAGTTCCATTTTAATTTAGAAGATTAGGAGAGAGGGGATGTGGTATAACCACATTTCAAATCAATTTGAGATGTGTAGTATTGCCTATACATCTCTGCTGAATTGGGGCCTGATGAAGTTAAGTGAGCTGCCTAAGACTGCATGGTAAGACAACAATTGGTTCAGGAAACAAAGGGTAACTTTTCAGCCCACGTCTACATTCTAATACTGTTTGTAATTCCATTTCCATATCAACCCACTGTGAAGCAGAAAAAAGGATTACAATGTCTAATGCTGAAAGAGAGCAGTAAAGCTTTTAGGAAATAGAAGAGGTTTTGTTCACAGCAATATCTTTTGTATCTGTGAGTGTCTATAAAGAAAATGTTTTATAGTAAAAAATGCAATAGACAAAGAAATCAGAGTAGGGAAAACGGCTTGACTATAATCAAGTGGCTGCATGATTCAGTGGATGGCAAGATTCACAAATGGATTCCTTTCTTCTACTTAAACTTTTCTTCATCTAAAAATAAACAGACTTTGCTTCATGAAGCCTGAATAGTCTTGAGGCCACCTGAGAGCTTCGGAGCTCTGAATGGCTCTCAGACAGGCTCTCTCCTCTCACTCTCACTGGAACTCTGTGCTGGGGTACCAGATCATTCAAAGATGTAGCTGACTGGGAGCTCCATCCTAAGCATTCATGATTGCCTCTCTCACCATGCCACATTCTGTGACTGTTGCCAGCTGGGACACCACTGCCCCAAATATTGTAACTTGTCTACAAGTCAGAGGTAGAATAAAACCCGTCCTACTGTGGCCAGGTAAGTTACTCTGGCATGCCCTCTGCCACAGACTTTTGCTGTGGCAGAACACTTAGAATGGGAATTTCCCCCCCTCTTTTGCTTTGCTGCCTTTTTTTTTTAAATGGGTGGACAATGGGTTCATTTTTTGTAGGGCTTAGAGGAAAAAAAGTATGATGTGTGTCATGCAGCACAAAACTTTCTGTAGGTCTCTGCACTCCATGTATTCACAACATCCTAAAACACTCCACTGGACACTTTCTAACTTTGCAGAAGGCAAACATTGATAAATAATGCTTATTAAGTTGGTATTTCCCACCTAATAAAAGCAGTTGCAATAATCGCCTTTTATAGATCTTTATGAAAATAATAAATTCCACAGTAAGTGAAATTTTATTTTTATTTATTTATTTATTTATTGGGTTATAAACGTATGCTGGAACAAGAAACCAAGCAAAAACATGGCTTCAAGTTTTGCAATCTGACCTCAATTTCTACTGTTGAAATTGTTACCTTTGCATATCATCTCTCAAAGTCTAAAAGAGAGAGAGAATTTCTGGAATAGATGCAGGTAGAAAGTATTTTTATGAGATTGGTTGCTGCAGCTCATTGTAGGCATTATCAGAAAGGACTTTACAGACATAGCATTTTTATATATAGTCATCTCTATGCACTATAACATTCTGTCCATTTCTCTGACTCTACCTATTATCTTTATATCTTCTCCTTCTAATTTAGATTCACCCAGTCAATCAACTTACATACCTGTCTAGACTGCTTTAACCACACACATTCAAAACTGATACTTGGAGGAGGCAGAACATCAGAAGGGAATGAGAAGGGAATGCTTTCTCTCCCCATGTAATTGCGCGATGGGATTCTGGCCAAGTTGAAGACAAATAATAGAGGAGATACCATTTTGCAGTGTCAGCCCACTAATAAATCGGAACAATGAAAGATTCTATTAATTCCATTTCTGAAAGTATGCAGTTTCAAGGCCTTGTACAAGTACATCCTCTAAACACAATAGTACAAGTTTGCAATTTCCATTGCCCTTCAAAGTTTCTTTTGGAAGAATAATAATAATTTGTCTTCAGTTTTCTAGGACACACTTTATATGCTCACTTATTTATTTTAATTGAAACACAGAATAAAGGGCTTATCTACTGGTTGTTCATGAATAAATGAATTATTAAATGTAAGCGTGTAGTTCAAACAGAGTAAATGTTAGACCGAGCCCATGAAGTAGATTCTCATCCTGTTCTTGATGAAGTTAAATGTCATCATTTTATTGTGGTCACTTACAGTATGATTCCCTGAAAATGTGTATGCATACACTGTTCCTAGATAGATATAGGTATAGCTATAGATATAGATACACAATGTACAAAATTGAGGGGAAAAACAAACAGTACTGACTCCGTGAATAGAAACCATGTGTTTCCAACAACTAAAAGGGCCAAGTACTAAGTTCCTATAGCACTTACATACCTAGGATTAGATTTACATTTAGCTTTACATTTAGCTGATAAGCAGCAATACACAGTTTTATCAGTTTAGTTCCCCAGTGGATAGATTGTTTTTATTTCAATACCAGTGGCTTATCTGCTCCTGTCCTGCTGGAAAGAAACAGGCAATCAGTTCCAGGTTTGCCTGAATCACAGTCCTCTATTGACAGTGCCAGGCAGAACTGTATCAGCCACTATTAGCATGGGCCAGGATGTGTGCATCATTCCTGCCTGTCTGTGCTGTGGCTATGTTCAACCCATGCATGGTATTCCTATTTAGTTTAATCTGATATCACAATAACTTTCTACAGGTAGATACTAGAGTTAGTTACTTACCTCTAACTCTGACATTGCCATACTCTTCTGTGTGTTGTTGCATTCCTCTTTAAATATAACGCTTCTGCTGCTATATGCTAGCAGAGGAATAACCATACTGATCCCAAGGTTTTTTTCTGACAATATCCTGCCATTATTGAGAGACATTAGCTCTAAAGACTTGATATAGAAGTCACAAATCACCACAGGTTTAAAAGTCTAAGTATGGCAGAGTAAGGGTGGTGAAATATACACAGCTCATCATAGCCAGAGAGTACTTCTTCCAAGACTATTTACAGAACATCTTACAGTATCCATCTGTAATAACTTATCCCCTGTGACTGGTGTCTTTTACCAAGCTTGTGTATAATCAGCATTTAGCAATATGATGACATATGCAGTATGTGCTACCTGTAACCCTCTGGCTGAATTCTGCTTGCAATAACAGGTCTGACTAAGTGCAATCAGAAGCATTTGTGAACTGGTGTTAATTACGTTTGTCGTAAGCACTCCTGAGATGTGTTTCCAAATTTGGAAATAAATGAGAAATAGAAAGTGGCTGAGAGCAAAGAGGGGGAAACTGACTACTTTGAAATGTAATCATGTTTGATATAGCCCTTGAGTACACAAGAAGTGCTTCACTGCCATTATAATGATGGTCCCAGCTACCATTTTTGTTATTCAGCCATCAATTTTTTTTATTGGCGCAAGGTGAATAACTTGTATAATAATGAACTTGGACTAACTCATCAGCATCAATTTTTTGTAGTCCATACATCACATTTTTTGGAAGCCAGAGGCACCTCATTCATGGCCAGGGAGATCAACTGTGCCCTGCAGTGGGTGGGTTGGATGGCTGGAAGTGACTGCATGCAGTGCAAAGCCACCCTGACCTCTCCTCACAGAGGCTGCCCTGGACCTCCTGCTGCCAGAACCTTGCTATGCAACCCCAGTATATGTGCTTAGAGAGGATTTGTTTTATAAACATTAACTTTATATTACAGTTCTTTAATAGATAATCAGAAATCACAATAAAGTTACTGCAAATATCTAATGTTTCAGTATAAATAGATTCTAGCTTATTATTGAAAAAAACAATTCAGTAGAAATTGTTTCTTAACAGAACATTTAGTTGCAAATTTTAAGTATTTGATTAAATACTATATATACGACAACACAAATGCCAATAACGTGGTATATTTTGAGAGAAAACACAGTATACGAAGAGTGAAATAGGAGTAACTAAATGAGGCAGCTCAAGTTCTTTAACTGCCCTGATGAAGCACAAGGCAGCTTGGAAATGAAATAAAATAAAAGAATCTCTTAAAGGTTCATAGAATTCATTATATAATAATACTGTTCTTTAAGTTGATATTACAGACATTTCCAATTTTAATGTAAAATAATGTTATCAATTTCACCTAAGCCTGAGGTAACCAAACAAAGCGTGGCTGCATCATCAAATTAGTAAACTTCAAATTTTGGTTTATTCCCTGTATAGAGACAATCATTGAAGTTTTGACCATGAAAAATAATTATTTCCCTGTATTAACAATGCATAAAACAATGAGCAATAAAACATGTGCAGTGTTTTAATAGTTCTAAATAATCCTAAATGTCAGAAAGTCATCCCATACTCATAGTGCAGGAGACAGATTTAGTATGAGCTTTAGCAAATTTTGAATTAGGAGAAATAAAATCTTGACATTTGCAACCATCAGTTATGCTCTTCAACTCTTTCTAGCCAGCCATAACACATAACAAACCCAACCTTAAAAAAAGCACTACAATTTTGTGTCTTTGGGGTTTGTTACTTGTTTTTTTCGGTTTGTTACCTGTTTTTTTCGGTGTGTTTGTTTTTCCCCTCTCCAGTTAAAAAAACATAGCATATAGGATAAAAACCCTTAGACATATAGGATTCTGTAGATATGGTTAAGAAAAGTGCATGATAAACTCTCTCACCAAATGTTTTTAAAGAAAAGAAATTGCTTTGGGATAAGAAAAACGATATTCACACAGATTAAAAAATTATAAAGAGGGAATACAGAGAATAGAGAATGACCAGATGCAGATAGTGTTGAAATTATCAGCAGACACTCACAGGGATTGTAGTGCAATCAACTAGATGTAATATAGTGAAAAATTCCAGGGTGAGAGAAAGGGAGTGAAATGGTGATGTTTCTGTTTGATACCAAATTTCTTAGGGTAGTAAAGACAAGCACTAGCTGTTAAGTACTGCAGAAGACCATCACAATACTGACTGACTAAAAGGTGAAATAAATTCCACATTCAGATGTGCGTATTTGTCAAAAAAGGAAATAGAATATTCAAAATTATTAGAGGGAATCAAAATAAGGGAACAATACAGGAAGCATCACACTTCTACTTAATAAATTAAAAGTGCATTACACTTCGAATACTCCCAGCAGATTTTTCCCAGACTCATCCCATCTCAAAAAAGCATGTTGTAAAATTGGAAAAGGACAATTGCACTCATAGAAAAGTTTCACGTGAAGAATTATTAAACAGAGTAGATTCTTCAGCCTGAAAAAGAAATTACTGAACCGATAATGATAGATATCTATAAAATAAATGAGACATACAGAAATTGAACGGCAAATTACAATTCACTCTCTCCTTTAATGCAATAATTAAAGCTAGGAGGTGTCAGGCTCAAAAATAAAAGAACTTTATGTCTTCACTGAGTATTACAGACTCATGAAATTTCTTGCTGCAGGTTCTCAGGCCTGTAGGACTGTTCAGGCTTGAAGTGAGCTCAGGAGGTCTCTGGTCCAAACTCCTTCCTAAAACAGAGTCATCTCCAAGGTCACACTCACCAGGTTTTTCAGAAGGAAATTATATCATGGACTCATATACCCACCCACAACACCCTTTTCTCTCCTCCTCTCCCATCCTGAAACCTTCTGCAGAAGCTCAGAATTGGTAGTTGGTACAGGAGTCTTCTAGAGATGCACTGCTATGTGGTTGCTTTTCTATTTCCTAGCCACGTGTTTTTGATGGAGATAGAAGATCTGCTGTATGGACCTTTTTCTGACCCCATATAACTTCTTTCTTGTTCTCATGGATAGACTAGTGATGAGAATGATTCAATAGAGAAATTTTTAAACTAAAATGAACATTGTATTTCCCAAGTGCAAACCTAAAAAGCAGTAATGAAATGCTAATGGGAAAGGGTTATATTATAAAGATTAAAGAGTGTCTATGAGGATCAGGATGCCATTGCCAGTTTTGACACCAAGCTCATTAGAGTTGTGGCTTAATTGCCACTGAGACAGCATGCTGAAATAATTGACTGTAACTGCAGATTCACTTTTTTGCCATTTGAACTGTCTTTCTTCATTCTGGCACACTGCTTAGATCTGTTTCTCTTCAGTATAATGTGAGGGTTGTAAGCAATTGAAAAAGTCACTCTGCTGCCAGAGTTTAAATAAGTATTAGCTTTTACAGTGATTTTAGCTCAGTGTGGCTGTGAATGAGAAATGGTGACTCTCTAACTAATGCCATTTTACAAGTAGATAAAGATTGCTATGAACCCAAACCTGTACCTGCAGAGTTTCAATTTTAATTTCTTTTGGAGCTCAACTGTTCTCAAAAAGGGATCAGTGGGTCAGCATATATGTGTGTAATGATTATGCCCATCTATGTGCTTAAACCCAGGATGTGGGTGAGTGAGGTAGTACCTCTCTGCTGGGGTTACCTCATTACAAGCCTTAGCCTGAAGGCAATCAGCAGTATGTGTGAGCAGCCCAAGGAATAAATGTATACTGTCAGATACATTGCAATTTAAATGTTGGGCACTAACAGCAGCTAGTGGTCAAAATTATACAATTCTTAAACTCTAGAAATATACCATTCACAAATTTATGCAAAGAATTCTACAATGCAAAACCACCCAAAAGCCAGAAGTTACCACAAATAATATTTATTTTGTCCTAATTTAGCCCCTCTGTACACATACAATGTCTAATCATGTTTTACTTTCATACAGTTTTCTGAGCATCGTCGTCTCATTCAGGGTGCCTTTCATACTCTATACTGTTCCTGCACAACACCTTTATCTTCATTATTCAGTGTGTGGTCATATGTCTTGTTTGCTGAATATTGTTCAAACTCTGCCTTGAAGGCAGAACTAATTAGTTTGTGGGCTTCTACAGTATTTATCACTGATATTACACCGTGGCATGAACAAATCACTTGCTTTTTACAGTACACCTGGAAAACAAATTTTTCCTTTATACATGAAAGAAGAGAAAGTCAGATGCACTTAATAATTTGGAGTTCCCTTTGTGACATATATTTTTATACCATGTAATATATGGGATTTTACCTTCTTTTTTCTTTTTTTTTTTTAAACTTGATGATTGCATTTTCCTCTTACTGCCCAGACTTTTGATACATCCAATACTCAGACTCTCAGGAAGCACAGACAGAGTGGTGACCTATAAGAAATTTGACCAACATGACCTTCCCATAACCACTAGATTTGATGGCATTTAGAAGGACAGTCTATTTCCACATAGCACCATTTAAATGTCTATATGTAAGATTTTCTATATCTCTTCCATCTCTGCCTTTCCTCATTTTGTTTACAAATTTCTCAACAAGCAAAGCAGTATTTGGATTGCAAAATAAACTATACTTGTAAGAAGTTGAATTGTTGCAAAAATCTCAAATCCAACACTTTTTTGAGACTGAAAAGGCTTGTTGTCATAGTTCATGCAGAGTAGGGTGCAAAGATAGATTGAGAAACCACAGAATCACAGAAATGTTGAGTCCATGAAGGACCTCTTGACATCCTCAAGTCCAACTCCCTTGTTTACATAGGGTCAGCTAGAGCAGGTTTCTCAGGACTGTTTCCAGCGGAGTTTTAAATATCTCACAATATAATACACAGATATAAGTAAGGAAAGTAAAGCAGTTCAGTATTAATAACTTTTAGTAACAGAAGAACAAAACCTGATATTCTGGAAGAGAGCCTCTTTAGGTTCTATACCATCTGCTCTCTCTCCTTGCCAAAATCAGGGTGTTGTCCTTGCTTTCTCCATCAGCTGATTGTTATACCATACAGCTGAGGACTGTACAGCAGAAGAAAGTCCGTTTCAGTCATTCCAGACTGATTCGGGCTTAAAACAGTTTGGGTTGACTAGAACTTTCATGGTACGTAGCAATCAGCTGCTCAGACACAGTCTGATACTCTCTCTCTTATGTGCTGCCATCATGGTCTTTATTTTAATACATATTTGCAGATCTTCAATTTAGAGGACCTGAAATAGTAATGCAGCTGTGATGCTGCCTGACAGAGTTCCTTTTATTAGCATGGCTGCAGGTGTTCCTTTCTTGTTCTCAGGCATAACCCGGGCATACACGGAGGTCTGTTAGGGTGCAGAGCAAGATGGATTATGTTGGATGACTAAGCTTGTCACAAGATCATTCTGACATACAGTGACTAGAGTAGATCCTAGAAGAAAGGTATTCCCCTTATGTCTGGGAAGAAACTAGTGATTTCACTTGAGATGCAAGCAATTAGTATGCACTCATGCAATATGACCAAGAGGAAACCAGGACATAGAGCAAAGAGAGATTAAAAAATGACTGTTGGGTACGCTTTCTTCTTCCTTGACAAAAGATTTCCAGTTTCTTCATAACCTCCAGCTCCACATTCCCCTTACTTCTGGCCAAGTCAGTAAATATTTCTTGCTGTGTTTTGCAGGCCCAAACACACTCCTAATCTACATTTTGTTGGGTTTTTTGCCAGACAGTTCCAAAAGTTCTGTCAAATTCCTTGTGCTATGCTTATCAGACCCCATTTCATTATCAAAATCTCTAACCAAAGGTTTTTTATTTCATTTTTTGTGGCCCATAATAGTTAAGAACAAACATGTCCATCTCCTGTACTTCTTAAACTTGGCTCTGGTAGCTTACTCTTTCAATAGTTCCTACTATCAAATAGTGAAACAGTATTTCTTCTGGTAGCTGGATCCAACTCAGGTCAGAAACTGGAGCACATGAGGTGTGAACGGGGTCTTAAGGGAATATAAGAGACTAAGAAACTGCCGCTCAAGTATGCAGAGGGGAATTGTTCAAAAGGTGGAACCTGGCACCATATGGTCAGATGTTACCATAGATGTCAGCAAACCAAATCTGTCACAAAGGATAGTTTCATGCCCCAAAGGATGTACGTGTTAGCACTATCCAGTGAAAGCTTCTGGAACTTTATAATATTGACAAAAGGCATCTTTTCTCAGCCTTTCTTTCACATATGGCTGAAGTCTACCCAAAAAGAGCAGATACTAGATATGATAAAAAGATTTCTCTGAGACAAATATCTAATCACTTAAATATAGATGATGATTGAAGAAGTTGTAAGCAACTGAACACATTTTTTTATGCAATGTCACACGTCTTTGACACTGTCATTAGATACACTTAATTTAGTCATCATGTGACCAGCTTCAACTGAGTTTTTACTTCTGTTGAAATGGCAAAGCAACTCAAGTACTATATCATAGTTAATAATAATTTCATACTGTTAAAAGAGTTAAATCAAAGCACACTGAGAATGTGTCAAGATAGGTTTTGTGTTCTATCAGAGGTCCTACCAAACATATTTTTTATAGATTTTAGTCATCAATACTGCTGTTGGAAATAAAAGTTTTTTCCCTAATCAACAGAACTGAATAGCAGGATTAATGTTTAAAATTCTACAAAACACATGCTTACATCTTTTGGAACTTATAGTAGTGTCAGTCACTACACTCATACCATGTGTTTTATTTAATAAAGATAGCCTTTTACAGTTAAAAATAATTAGACCACTGTTTTTTGCTTTTGCTTCTTCCTGCTCTGATTATATCTCTAATCTGTTTCCCGAAGACCTTTTTTTCTCTCCACTTAATACATGCCTAGGGAGTAAGGAGATGACAAAGTATAGTTTTGCTTTGCAACAGAAGTAATTTATCTTTAGTTACTTACAGTGAATAGCAGTGTAGTATTAGATATGTTGGATAAATTAGGATGATCGATAGCACTGTTGAAGGGAGTTGTCTTTGTTAATAAATAAAGTATCATTTCATGGCATTCGCTGATAACGAAGCTGAGCAGCCAAACTAGAGACATTTTTCCAGCTTGTCATAACCACAGGTCAGATGATTCTTAATCACTGCAAGTACCAGCTGTCCATGCTGCTTGGAAGAAGAGGCTGAGGCTTGAATCTAATGGTATTCATTTTCAGTCAAGCAGAATAAACTTTCTGAGGCAGGAATTGAGCCAATATCTTAACTCATTGCAGATTGCCTTGCACTATACCATATTGCCAGTGCTTTTACTAAGGACCTGGGGGTATGTGAGAGCATGACTCATTGACAAAATTCTAGCAACATCTGCCTTGACTTACACATTGTGTACAAAAAATAGTGTTATTTTAACAGATTGGAATTGATCAACTGAAAAAGTAAAGTCTGCAGTAATAGGCCATTTGTGCCATAATATAATGAGTTGCAACACTGTTCTGGGTTATAAATATTTTAATAATTAGTACAGTAGCTATTAACAATAGTAAGGTATAAATCATTACTTGAAAAATGAAGTTTTATTTGTGGACTGATATACAGTGAATTGTTTCAGAAACAGCTTATTTACCTCTTTAATATTAAATCAAAATCATGTTTTGATATTAAATCGAGATTGATGAAGACGCTATTTCTTCCTCTGATGATATTAGTCCTCTCTCTGGTTGAAAAAATTGCTTTTCTGCATCAATCCAGTGAAGTTCTGTTTTCAAGGGCACATTTTTGCACAGTCTTTCTGAGTTCTACACATTTTCTTGACTCCACTTACTTCTCTCCAACTAAGAAGTTGCCTTACCTTTTGATACTATCATTGGCAGAAGATAAAGAATATAAGCCCTTAGCCAAGTTTTCCCAAGGTATCCCACATTGTTAACCGTGAACCATTTTCATGAAGCATTAATGGCAATTTTATAAAACTGCAGAATCCTGAAGAAGCATGAATGGGGAGGGGAAAAAACCCCTTGAAAATAGAAGATAAAAAAATCATAATATAGTTCTGTCTTTTTGGAAGGGGTAAATAATATTTGTGAACAATTAGATTATGGCAGTATTATGCAGATGTTTAGCTGAGAGCTGAAGGAGGATGCAATTAATGCTATTTGACCAAATCTACACTTGTTAGATTAATTTAATTCGAGAAGACTAAGAAAAAACCCAACAAATTGAATAATGAAAAAGGTAAAATCAATAGTACTTGGGCTTCTGTCTGCCCAGACAATGCCTTTCGGACACCATCATTGTACTACATGACTTACCACGCATCAAGTGAATTACAAAAAAACCCCTGGTTATAATCCTTTCAGCGCATATATTTCACAGAATCACTGCAGTTTCTTTACTTTTGTTAGCAAGTTTGGTTACATAAAAATTAATAATGAAGATTTAATCTTACAACATTTTTGATATAGATAACAAAGGAGTACACTGGAATTGCTTTGCATATTTTATGTAGGCAAACACAGGCTTAGAGAACACAGTGTCAAAGCAAAAAATATATGGGAATTATAAAGGTTAGGATACTTATGACACACTTACTAGAATTTACTTTGGAATTTATAAAGGATTATGCCAAGCTGACATTTTTAAAATCAAGACTGGATATTTTTGAATATTTGCTTGTCTGAAATTATTGAAGCTTATGCAGACATTTAGAAGAATCTCATAGTATGTGTTTTGCAGATCAATGAGATCACAGTAGTTCTGTCTGGTGTTATTTTATAAGAATTTCCATAAGGAAATATTACCACATCTCCAGGTTACAAGTATGAAACCAGATAAAACAAAAAAGTCTTTATATGTCAATAGAAAGTCCAGCTGCCATCCCCTGTTTATCCAGAAATTAACTTAGCAGATTGTTCACTTTCTTTACCACCTGTTTCATAATTAAGGTTCAGTTTCCAGAACATTTTCTAAGCAACCATCTATATTCGTCCAGTGAGACTTGTGTCTGTCTTTCTATAGACAGAGCAGAATATGAAGAATTCTTTACACAGGACTGGTAAACACAGAAAGCTGTAACAGAATTTTGCCTGGGTTTATAAGTACCTTATATTTTTATATTAGGATTTCTGGAGTATGGATTTTAAAACTGAGAATTTTTATCACTTGTTATAAAAAAGAATCCCAAGGCATTCAACTTTTTGTTTAAGAGAAGACCAACAATATTATCTGCACAATGAAGCAAGTTCAGCTATTGCACAAAAAATGTATCATGCAGTATTTATGTTTTACTAGCACAGGGAAGAGAAGTAAACCTTGTCATCTCAACTGGGCTAAAGATAAAAAACATTGTTTGTTTTCTCGAATGGTGCCTAAACATTAAATTTATAAGACTTCTGAAAGTAACATTAATGTCATGAAAACATTTCAGATTAGTTACCACTTTAAACTTCCAATATAGCATTGCAATAGAAACTCAAGAATGTGTTTTGAAGATATATTTAGTATGGTAATATATAATTATATAAAGCTTCACCAAGGGCAAAAAGTGCCTGAACAATTACAAATTACTATTAACCATCAATAGTAGTGAAATATTATTTATTATTATATGAAATCCTCCTTTTATCTTCTCAGCAAGATGACCTAAACATGCTAGTGTTCATTTAGTTAGCAACTTCTTAGTATTTTCTTTTTTTTTTTGTTGCATATCTAGTAAGTTATTGAAATCCTCATGTGAAACTATTAGCTCCCAAATATTATTTCTGACACTCCTTATAAGGTCACTATCTTACATCTTTCTTCCCTTTTGTATAAAATACCACATCCATCTGAACAGAAGCACTACAATATGAACATTTTTAAAAGCACATTAAATAGTTATTGCTATTAAAATATGCCTTGCTGACCCTAGTCAACTACCATGAGCTTAGTGTATACATAAAACAAAGGCAACCTCTTACAGAGAGATTATGTAAAAGAAATTGACCTTTAGTCCCCTCCAAGGAATTATTAACTGTCATGAGTGGTCTCAGCTTTGAGACTTTAATCAGCCCCTTCTGCTACATGGTCCAGTAGAAGACAACATTATACATTGAAGAATGTTTAGTTGTCACCAAAACTGTATGGGCAGGAGCTTAACACTTTATAGCCAGGAGTTTTTACTAAACAGTTACGTAGGGATCATTCTCAGTGTAAAAAGAAAAGACATTTATATAGCTGTAGAAGGTAAATTACTTCTCCACAAAGTAAATGAGTAGACAGCCTCTTACCTAAGGAGAGACTAGAATGAACAACTGGGCAAAAGATTAAACTCCAGCCTTCCTGGCCAACTTCAAGTGGAGACTGACCCCAAAGAGCCAACATGCTCTGTTGTGTCAGATGAGGCATATTGCAAATCTGAAACCCTGTCTATCGCACTGTCAGAGGGGAACAGAGAATCAGATAAAGAAATAAAAGAGACACAAAACAAGAGTGGAATTTCCCTTTCTCTCACCCATTTAATACCATTGAAGTATAAATGACAGAGTACAGGAACCAGCTGGAGGAAGCTGGAACTGCTTATCAGTTTTCAGTATTTTTTTCCTGTACCATATGTAATTAAGAGTTCCCATTTTCTTTTTTATCACCCAAGCTGTACATTTCACACTGTTGCCTTTCTATCTATCCTATCTACTTCTCAAGGACACTACATCATCTACATTCCATCTACTGTTTCTTTTCTTTTTTTTTGCTAAAATTTGCCCGTTAGGTGATAGTTCTTCCCATTTTTTTTCAACTAAATACTATGTCTACGATTGTCATAGACCTTTTCTGCAATGGAAATATGGAGGAAGAGAGAAGCTAGTCCTGCTCCTGGGAGCGATGTAGCATTCACAGTTAGCTCAGACTTCTTCATTTATCGGGTGATTTTGCAAAATGTCAAAGTATAGAGAGCAAAAAAAATACCCATCCTGAGGAGTGCTTACCAGTCTATTCTTTTAGTCTTCTGCCATGATGGGATGCATCAAATTCCTTTTCAACAGAAAAGGAAAGACATCAGGACTATAAAAGATGAGGAAGATTAATAAGTTTCTCAAAATACATGTATAAAAGAAAGGTGAGGTTAAGATACATGGCACTTACATATTAAGAGCAATGTACAACTTGTAGAACTTATCAGTTAATTCAGTGCCCTTTGTCCTTCAGCTTCCTGAAGGGAATTATTGGAAGAAGAAATAATCTGTAGAAAAACGATGGACCTAGGAGAAAAAAAGAGCAGTTTGTTACTAGATTTCCTTTATTGTGTTTTAATAGCCATAGTGCTGCTTCTGTACTCTTTAGTCCCTTCTTTAGGGAACAAACAGGCCTGATGTCTCATTTTTTTTGGTTTATATGTTCCTCATATACCCTAGTTTCAGATTTATATTTCTAAGTCCATTATCCTCCAAAATTAAAGTTAGTTTTCTCCTGGGTCACAGATCAAGTTACAGAATTCTTTAATCAGCTAAAAATGGATCTGAACAGAGGAACATATCAAGTTTAGTGGCTAATTATAAAGAAAAAATACAAAATCTGATAGCAAAGGTGGAAAAATCAAGTTCAGTACACACCTCAATACTATGAATTCTGCCTAAATTTTATTGTTAACTACTTTGTCAGTAATGTTGTTTGCTTTTTTCAGTTAAATAACCCATTCTATATGTTTTTTCTGCCTGACTAATGTACATTTCTAAGGGAAAAGGGAGTGTTTTCTCTAGCAAGTACTGGAAACTTATGGAACTAAAAACATATGTATGAAAATATGTTAACTTTGTTAGAGTTATTTGTTGCAGTAAAATGTTATTCAAAAGCCATATATGAAAAATCAGATTCCATTTAAATTTTTCAGTGATCAAATCTATTTTTTACTAATTTTTTAGTTCATCTCTATGGAGGCTCAAATAAAAAGTAATAAACCAAAAGAAAAATATGTCAACTACCTTTGCTGCTGAAATTCAAAGTCATGATGAACAGCAGAACAAATAAGTACTGTCATGTTTGTGTTTCCTGCATGACAAACATGACATATGTTGGGCATTAATATGTCAGTTAAAATATTTGTTGAAAAACAAATCTAAAGAACAATGTTTTACTGATTCAGCACAACCCCATTTGTATTTAGATCATAGCATGAGAATGGATTTAAGGCTAACATAGTCTTACAAATACACATGAGAGATTTTAAAGTCAAAATGACTTATTCTTATAAAGCACCTTATCAAAAATAGGTGTCAAAGCAACTTTATTAACCTAGCCTAAGTTACCAATTTTTCACATTGCAATGTTTAATACCTCATTAAAAATCCAGTCACCTCCTACCTCAGTAGTAAATCATCCACACATCTTTCTATCTATATCAATCACCAAAGCTGCTAACTCACCAAAACTAACTATGCCTTACTCTTCTTTTACTAAATTAATAAAAAAGTTAATAAAATCTTAAGTTATAACCTCACCTTCAGGTGTGGGAAATGCAAATACCATGATTTAGACATACATAATCTAAATTTTTTCCCCATTTTTTCTCCATCATAAATATTTCAGCTGAAGAGCAGTGAGCCCTCTCTGTTGCTGTTTAAAATGTGCTGTAGCCCAGCTTGCGTCTGATGCTTTACTTTCAGGACTCCAGCCCATATCAGCTGAAAAGGCAATGCCAGTCCAGATAGAGTTCTCATCAGAATATAATTTCTTATAACATGCAGGAACTGAGGTGTTAACAGCTGGGTGTTATCACACTCCCCTTTAATTAGCTATGCTGTATGTCTTACAAGGTCTCAAACAGCTTAAGTCTTAGGGAAAGTTTGGGAAAGATAGCAAAAGGAGAAGACAGGCATCTGGATTTCTTCGCATTTATCCTTTTAATTCCTGTTAAGTTTCAATGAATCTTTGATCTATGCTAGAGTCAATGAGATATTTATAGCTGTCTCAACTTGGGGAAGATGAAGGTATTTCTTCTTTCTCCTAAAAGTTTACTTACAGGATTTCGTACTGTGTTTAAACATGCAAATTTGATGGCCCATCCTTATTTACTGTGCTTTTTGTTCTAGTGTTCCCCTCTGTTTGATGCTCTATTTTGCATTGATATAACTTTATTCAAATAATTCTGCAGAATTACCTATGGTCTAAACAATGTTTCCAGTTGTGTCCTTAGCATCACTTCTGCAGGACAAAAAAATAATTTATAGTCTGACAAGAATCTTCTTTTTCTTAATTACATTTGACAGGACATACACTTAAATCCAAAATTTTTAAGATGACTCCAGCCTATTTTGTTCTATTTAGGTTCTGATATTAGACCAGAAATTTTTCCAAGCATAGATCAGTTTAAAGGGAAACTAGAAAACTGACATTTGTTATGAAGAATTTCTTTCTTGCCATGTTTATTGGCGAAAGAATATAATCTTCCTAGTTTAATTTAAAGGAATGAATACTTGAATATATGGTGTACACTTTTCCTCATATAGATGACACCAATAATTCTCTTCTTAATATTTTCAAATAGTTTCAAAGTGTTACTTTAGTATGAGAGGTTTTTGTCAGTAAATGTCCTCCCAAAAAACCCTAAAATGCCCTAAACCTGGGGGGGGGAGGGGGGGGTGTGGAACACAGTAAAAAAAAAAAAATATATATATATATACATACAATATGATTTATACATCATGTTTCTTATCACAGAGTCTGTGTGTTGTAGAAGTGAGGCCCCTTTGTCCTGATTAGCCACAGTTTATAAAAGAGGCTATATAATTTTCTGTGTCTGCAGTGTAATTCATAAAGTCTCAAGCAAACCTCTTCCCACTTTGCTAAGGCCTTTGGCCTCTCAGATTGTTTTATTTCAGAAGTACCAAACTGAATTTTGCACATCTGAAGTCATTTGAAGCAAAGGAAAAAGTTAACCCTTTCCATAACTTCCTTTGGAATATTTACTATAACTCTCTTCCTCTTAAATCAGAAAGAGGAAACACTTCCTAATGCAAAGAAAGATTAAATGTATGTCTTATGTGGTTTCTTTGAGCTTATTTTTAAATTATAAGAGATTAATTATGGAATTCATTAATTTAGGTTCTAGCCAATTTTTGTAATGAAATAATAGAAATTTGAAAATGAAAGAGAGGGTACAAATTCTCTGCAGCACTTTTTGTTGGTCGGTTTTTTTGTTGGTTGGGGCTTTTTTGTTTTCTGAAAAGATTTTTTTATGTCTCTTGAATACAAGCATTACTAGTACAGTTGTTGTATTTCATTTACAGCAACTCTCCATTAACCATCCACCTTCCAGAATTCCCACTACAAATACTTTTCTGGGCTTGAGAGTCCTCAAGACAGGCCTTTACTACAGCTGTTTTCTTTAATACTATCCCTATCATTATCAGTTTTATATCAGTCATTTTTTAAGCATTCAATCTTCAAGTGAACTGGTTGCAAAGTAACTTCAAAAGAGTTTTCTTTTAGAATTCCTTCCTTCCTTCGTTTTCTTATAAGTTTACCTTCAAGACATCTTGGAAATTGGATTCATTATAAGAAATCAGATTAAACTCGGACACCATGGTGTGTATAAACTGCAAATGGCATTTCTAGATTTCCCTACCTTTAAAGTTTTTTAAAATCATGTCCAAAGCAGATCTAAGCTGATTTGCTTGGATGCACTCACAATTACTTGAAAATTCACCCTCTTTTTTTTTTACTGCCAAGTCCTATGGATTTCTAATTTAGTCTTATTTACAAGAATGTAAACAAGTTTAAATTTAATTGCAAGGGATTAGGTAATAAAAGGAAATGTAAAGGTGTTCAACTCACTCCAAACTTAGTGTCAAGTAGCGATATGTTAAAGTAATTAAACATTTCCTCCTCCACTGGCTTTTGAAAAGCAACTCTGTAGAAGGAGGGATAACCAGGCAAATTTTGTGGAAGTTCATCTACTGGGTGCAGCACAAGACAAAAGATTTTCAGATAACATTTAGCTGTAATGCAATGTTCTTGCAGTCAATAAATGTGAGCTGGTATGTTTGCAAAGACACAGCCGGGAGAATACTTGGATAATATTCAATATAACTGTGAACACTGTGACCCTGGTCAAATTTGCAATGAGGTTTGATAGAACTTATGGGCCTAAGGATATACATAGGATCATAGAATCAGAATGGTTTGGGTTGAAAGACACCTTCAAATATCATCCAGTCCAACGCTTCTGGCATCTTTCACTAGATCAGGTTGCTCAAAACGCCATTCAACCTCAGTTTGAACACTTCCAACAATGGGACATCCACAGCTTTTCTGGACAATCTGTTACAGTATCTCACTACACTTATCCTAAGAAATTTCTCAGTTTTAGAGAATTACCCTGTGCATATTCATATCTCTGCTATTGGCAGCATACTGATCTCAAAGGACAAACAAAAACTGAGAATAAACAGTGTTATATTAACAAAATTGAAAAACATGAAAGGGAACAATGAAGTAGTGGAATAGTCTGATGCAATGTTAGGTTTTCAACAAAAATTTAAAGATCAACCATGCAGTTTTTGGTAGAAATAAACCACTCCATTACAATACTGTAAATCTTTATGAAAATCCTTCTTATACCAATGCTTATGATATCAAGCATATGAAATATTTCAGGGCTTTTACATAAAAGGTCATTTATCAAGAAAATAAAAAAAAAGTGAAATATTTCTACTAATGAAAATAAGATATTTGCAAGGAAGATAGAGTATTCCAGAGTTTTCTAAATGTATAACAGTATTTACAGGCAGATGTTTTATGCGCTTGCATCAGATCATCAAGTTCATGGTAAACCGTATCCTGAAAAGACTGCATCTAAGTTGCATTAAAATCAATATGCAATTCTAACGTCAAAAGGAAGGTTTTATGTAGCTAGTGAATGAGTACTATTGATCTGATTTTAATTAAAATATAAATGTTCTTATTTAAACCTTATATATAGGTTATTTACATTAGTATTTTTCAAAAATTTTATTGCCTGTTTAATTTCCGTGTTAGGTTTTATGGATAGTGCAAAGCTGCAATTATTTGCTTCATGGCAGCCCTAATGGGTTTAACTGAAGTCAAGTATTCCATTATCTTAGAAGCTGTAGGAACATTTGCTAAGAAGCTACTACTACACTGAATATGGGTGTTAAACTCTTTAATGACAGGTGAAGACAAATTAAGCTTATATCATAATTTAGTTTTACCCTCCAAGGCTGTTGAGATCCGGAAGTAAAAATCTTCCAGAAAAAGAAAAAATGCAGCTTAACAAAAAGTCCAGATTTGTTCACCTTCATAAACAATATCCAGTAACATTAGACTTTCACTTGACTATGAAAATTAAACTCCTAGCCAGTGATTAACAATCAAGGTATTGATCTTAATACAGGCAGTGCTGAAATGAAACACAATGTTCAAGGCACCCATAAACTTGCTTTCTTTGATCAGAGGGCAGCACTACTTTCTCTACAGTTCATGGCCTTTCCTCCTCATCCCATATGAAAACCTTAATCAGGCAGATTCATCTCAGTTCCATCCAGCCACTCTATCCTTCTTTGTTCTCTACCTCTCATGGTAAAAATAAGGGGAAACTTGAAGCTCAGTCACATAAATTCCAGGAGAGGAGAATTCAGAAAAGGATCTGCACTACAGTTTGACTCTTGAAATCTCAGTGTTCAGAACTGTGCCTTCATGTGAGAGAGAGAGCTCTGAAATCAGAGAGGCATTACTGGGTAAGAAACAGCCCAACATTTAGCAACATTTAGACAGTTGCTAGATAAATTAAATAGCTCTTGCTAAATGAACATATAATTCAGTTTCTCTGGAAAAGAAAAGGTTGTTATATGATTTCTCTCTATTTTGTTGCAAGAGTAATTCATGTTTTGAAAAGAGTGGGATAGAGTCACACACAGATTTGGGTTGGAAGTAAGCTTTAAAGTTTGTCTTGTCCAATTACTCCTAAGTAATTATGAGCAAGGACATCTTGAGCTAGATCAAGTTGCTCAGAGCCCCATCCAACCTGATCTTGAATGTTTCCAGGTATACCACCACCACTCTAGGCAATATGTTTCAGTATTTTAACACCCTCATTGTAAAAGATTTCATCCTTATATTTCACCGTAGTATGGATATTCCAGCCCTCTGATAATTTTTGTGGCACTTGTTTGGATCCACTTCAATAGGTCAATGTCTTTCGTGTACTGGGACTCCAGAGATGAGTACAATATTCCAGGTGGATTCCTACCAGAGCAGTGTAGAGGGGCAGGATCATTTCCCTCGACCTGCTGGTCACACTTCTTGTGATGCCATCCAGGATATTGTTGGCTTCCTGAGCTGTGAATGTGCCTTTGCAGCTCATACCAAAGAGGGATTGCACCGACCCAGGTGCAGCACTTTGCACTTGGCCTTCTTGAACCTCATGAGTTTCCCCTCTTGGTGTGTCTGACTGGCACCCCATCCCTCATGTGTCCACCACACCACTCAGTTTGGTGTCATTCATAAACTTGCTGAGAGTGTACTTGATCCCCCATACATAAAGGAGAAAAAGTGAATTAGAGCAGTCAGCATGAATTGATAAGATAAATGATGCCTGACCTACTTGGTTGACCTCTCTGATTTGGGGGAAAGAAGAGAAAATTGGATACAACTTATGTGAATTTTAGCAGGATTTTCATGACTGCTTCTCACTGTATTCTTGTTTCAAAAGTACAGTCCAGATAATAGATAACCAGAAAGATAATAAACTGATCGGATAGTTGAACTCAAAAGTTCATGGTTAATAGGTCATGTTCTACCTGGGGACTGGTAACAAATAAAGTACTTACGAGATCTGTTAAGGGACACGTGCAGTTCAAGGTCTTTACCAGTGAGCTGGGGGAGATTTCAGAGAGTATGCTCATGAGGTTTAAAGATGACACCAGCTTTAGGATGGGGTATCACATTCAAGTATGGGGACAACATGCAGCAGGACCTAGGCATGTTAGAGAAATGGATTGGTAGGAAACTTACAAAATTCAGCTGAGAGAAACAACTCCTGTCCTTGGGACAGAGGAGCCTTGCCAATAACTGTCTGGGGATGGACACGCTGGGATCCATTCTTTGGGAAAGGTTTTGAAGCCCAGTAGACAGCAAACTGAGCCTGAGCCAGATGTATAACCTGGCAGCAAATGCAGACAACAACATTGTGTGCTATATGAACAGGAGCATGGCCACCAAATTGTGAGTGATTTTCACCCTCTATTTAGCACTTTTTAGACCATGTATGCAAAAGTGTGCTCAGTTTGGACCACCCCAAGGCAAGAAAAAAGGTTTCATAAACCAGAGTTTAGCAGAATGACAGAAAGACAATGGAGGATAGAGAACTTGCCCTATGAAGAGAGACTGAAATTTCAGCCTGAAGCAAGGACAGCTTTGGAGGCACATAACTGCAGTCTGTGAGTGCCTACAAGGTTATGGAGGAGGTGGAGCCAGACTCCTCACAGTACAAAAAGTAAATGGGGGAGGATGAAGGACAATTGCCATAAATTCTACAATGAAAGGTTTCATGTGGATATAAAGAGAAACTTTTTCCCTACAGAACACAACAATGGATAAAGTGGCCCAGAGGATCTGTGTGGTCTGTATCTTTGCAGCTTTTCAAGACCTGCTAGGTTGAACCCTAAACGCTAAGGTCTTATCCCATAGCTGATACCGCTTTGAGCAGCAGGTTGGGCTAGAGAACTCCTTACAGCCCTTCACACCAGTTCTCCCATGATCAGAAACTTTTGTGTCATAAGTCCTGACCAACTAGTGAGTGTCAAGAGTTTTTGGTCTTTTTTCTTCCTAGTCCATGACCTCAAATTTACAAATGACTTTATAAAGCCAGACTCCAGTTTCCCACATGGATCTCAAGATCTCCAAGCAACTGAGATATGAGGACACAGGCAAACAAAAGAGCTCTTACAGGTTAGAATCTGTTAAAAAAGAAGTGTCTTAGTGCATGAAGATTATTTTGGAAGGGAACTTGAATGAGTAGCAAGGCCCTTTTTAATATTCGGTAGCTAAACTTTTCCTTGTTTATTAGTTTTATTACTTGTTTGACCTTTCAATTTGAAACTGGACTAGTTAGCAAATCTGTGCAGCTTGCTTCAGCTAAAGGTTTCTAAGCCTTTCACTGAAAGTCTGGATGATTTTTCTCTGCTCTGCAGGACATTGCAGTGTATTATATGGCAAAGAAGGACCTAAATGTTTTAGTGGTCACCTGCTGATAAGTAATTAGCTTCATATCCTCTCCTCTCTTTAGCTCAATGTGAGAATATTTATTTGCTTATGAAGGAATGCTGACAATTTGCCTGAATCCCCACCTATCTTTATGAAAGTCACCAGAAAGAACACTCTTCTTCCTGATGTGCAAATATTAGCCAGAGTGACAAGCATTATAAAAATATCTGCCACTCTACATTCGCTAATACTTCAACCTTTTATTTTAATCTGAGTAATGTCTATCTCTCTCTTCTATCTTTTAATCAAGATGTGAAATCTGGAACTTTCAGATTCTGGACAGGATGAGAATGGCTTAAGCACTCAAAGAGACTTGGGAAAAAAGAAGCTTCTGTCGATTTTCTCACCTGTCTCATGGTGTGAATTCTTATAATGTAAACCGATGAGTAATTATTGATGTCTTCCAGTACTGCCTGATGGACAGACCTTTTGTCTTTTCCTCTTAGATTGACAGCACAGAAATAAGCATACGAGACCACAGACTTTGAATCCAGTCTGTGCCAAAGTGTGGGTAATACAGCTAGTGTATCTGGAAACCATAAACTTTGAATATATATCTATACACAGGTCTGTACATGATTACTATACCATACATCCCAAGATGAGGTCTGGACAGTAAAGGGCACATGTCCAGGCAGATATCGGGGTATTTGGTAGCTCTATTCATGCAGAGTTAAATGAGGGACTTTTGTTTGCTCGTCAGGATCACTTTGTTGGATGATGTGGACATGTACAGCCCTGTTCCAAAACAGTAGATTGCTGACTGTGGAGATCAGTGTTCAAGAATCAACATTTGCAAGCTGTCCTATGAATACAGTAGCTCTTTTATCAACCTACTATCACCAATAAATGCAATTTTTTGCAAATATCACTGCAGAATTACTTTCTCTCTTTAAATAAAACCTCCATCTTATCAGAGGTGTTAGTGCTGAAAAACTAAATTGAAAACTAACAGAATGTTGCAGAGATGAGAAGATGTCAAATTTCCTGAATCTTTTTTTAAAGACTTTTCTTTCTTTAGGAGAATTATCTTTCTCTTATCTTAAACCAGTGTGAGTCAGTTATTTCATTGGTAAGAGAGAGTGATAAAGTGTTCCATATTGAGGAAAGAAATGTATAAATCTCTTATAGTCCACTGGTAAATACTAGAGTATATAAAATTTCCAAAAGACAACCTTATATAGTGTTTTCTATATCCAATAAGGACCTTCTTTCTCTTTGGGCATTTCTTGCACTTAATATCGTCCATTATGTGTTATATAAGATTTTCTTGAGTGTTCTCATAAATAAAAACAACATCTCGCAATAAACTGGAAACTAATCTTATTAAGTTATTAGATACATAATTCATACACAGTGCTTTTAATTAAGAAGCAATTGTAAGAGCTAAGATATGGGAAAAATGTAGTATATTTTCTTTTTTTTTTTTTTTGAATGCTATGAATTCAGTCATAAATGGAAGATAAACTACATTTTAAATCGGATTTTGAAACAGTTCAAGTAAAACTGGAATAACTGGAAGATGACTAGACACTTGCCACATATTAATTGACAAATAAATTTATCTAAATGAGAAAATGTCTGGACTGGAAATGTTTTAAAATAGCTTTGCTTGAAGACAAAGCTAACAGCTTATGTGATCAAATTAGAAGGAAAGGTGTGCAGTATCTATCTCATTAATAAATATGCAAGACAATATACAATTATTTATTTCGCATTAATGTCTTTTTATGGGAAGAAAAGGCACAATAAAAAAATTATTCAGGAGAATGGAATTTAGCACAGAAAACCTGGTTTCTTCTCAAAGACTCTAATCTTCAAGTTATGTGTTTGAGGGAGGACGGGTTTGGGGTTTTGTTTCCTCATTTGTGCATATGTGTGGTACAAGCCCATACTTCAAGATATAATTCCTTTGCATTTCTTTGCCTCACCTATTGAGAGAAGTTTCTTCTTGCTGAATTAAATCTACTGGGATTTCTCTCTCTCTCTGTGGTGAATTTCATATAAAACATTAATCCTAGCAAAGAAAAAATTTCTGGCATGAATTATCAGTACTTCGTTCTTATAGTACTGTTCATCATTTGACAATTTACTTCTTTCCTTCTGCAGATGTGTGGTCTGTGACCATCAATAGAACAGATTCAGACTGAGTTTTTCAAAACTGCTTGCAAGCAGTTTATATTGCATTATCATCTGTTTATACTGTCCTATTTTTTCTGCCCCTTTTCTATATTCAGTTGTTGCTAAGAGTGATCTATTCAGTTTGAATATTTTCAATGTAAAGCCCTTTCAATAGAATAATCAAAGTTTCTCTTTCTAAAATATCTTGCTGTCATGGTTTAACCGCAGCCGGCAACCAAGCCCAATGCTTGCTCACTCCCCAAGCATTATTATGTGGCAGAGAATCAAAGGGTAAAAGCTGGAAAACTCATGGTTGAGATAAAGACAGCTTGATAGGGAAAGCAAAAGCTGTGCCTGCAAGCGAAAGAAAACAAAACAATTAATTCACTGCTTCCCATGGATGGGCAGATGTCCAGTCACCTCCAGAAGACCAGGAGCCCATCGTCTACAATGTCCACGTGGGAAGACAAATTCCATCACTCCAAACATCCACCCTTCCTCCTTCTTCCCCCCACTTTATATACTGAGCATGATGTCATATGGTCTGGAATATCCCTTTGGTCAATTTGGGTCACCTGTCCCAGCTGTGTCCCATCCCTACTTCCGATGAACCCCCAGTTCCTTCCCAGTGTGGCAGTACAAAAAGCAGAAAAGGCCTTGTCTCTGTGTAATCCCTGCTCAGCAATAACAAAAACATCTCTGTATTATCAACCCTAAGTTCAGCACAAATCTAAAACACAGCCTCATACCAGCCATTCTGAAGAAAATGATTCCAGTCAAAACCAGCACCCTTGCCTACATCCTTAGTCTAGGTTTTGTAGCTTCACCAAGTCATTTCAGAGCTAACCATCTGAGTTACTTAGCACTAACACTTGAATTATACTTGATAAAAGCATTTTGAATATTTCTAGACATGCTACAAAGTTATTTATGTAGTAGTCCAGGTCAGATACTATTATTAAAGTAATTTTTTAGCAAAATGTACTGCGATAGTACACAGAAATTGTCTGGTTGAAATGTCTGTATCCTGTTTCAAGGGAAAAGAAGCAGACTATGCCCATAACCACAACCAAGTTTATGCCAAACCCAAAGAAAAAATTAAGAATACAGTTGGTCAAAGGAAGACCTTAAGTCGTGGAGCCATGTAGTTGGCCATGTCTTGACCTCTGCAGATTCTAGAAATTGAACTTCCTCGTGCCTACACATAATGCAGGTGCACATATAGTTGTACAGATGTTTTATCCAATGTGTTGTGTTTCACATATTCAGTCAAGAAAAAGTATAGATCTAGCTTGCATATAGGAAAAATCCATTTTATCCTTTCACCAGTAGGTGAAAAGCTCACATACAGTCATTATATGCTTCTCAAGGCAAGTTTCCAGAAATAAGAAAAATACATTGCTTACTATAACTTTAAAAAAAAAAAGATGCAAATGTATACTGAAAATTGGTTAGCCCTCAGCTGAGCAATACAGATTCAGAGAAGCATTTCATACCTCATGGTGCAATTAATTTAAGTGCTTCTAAATTTAACATCAACTCACTTCCTGAGAGGAAATACAGTAAAGACTTTAATTATTTAACAAAAATGTTAAGTTGTCCAGGTAAAATATTCAGAAATTTGACATAAGTTTTAGTGAAATCACTCCTTTAAAAATCATACAAAAAAATGAACTCAAATAAGAACAAAAACCACATAAAGAGATGTTAAATTTGAGGAACTGCTTCCTCCTAGCACTTGAGACAAAGGCTTCAAACAAAGTAAAGTGTAAAATGTAAATGATATTTTCTGAGAATTATTAACAGTTTGCAAGAATGTCTTGAAAAAATATTATGGCCTACTTAGTGCAATGGGTCTTAATAGACTTAAAATAGACTGTCATGGAAACTAAAACAATGGGCAGGATGGGGGTAAGAAAAAATTCAAAACTTTGCAGAAGAAAGTTATGGCAATAAGGAGTATCTTCATTTAATTTCAGGGCTTTTTACTGGCCAAAACTTTGGGCTTAAACCAATATATTTCAAAAATGGTTCTGATTTGCCTGTTTAACTGAAAATCTAAAATAAGGAGGTGCTTGCCCATCTGCCATCTCTCTGTCTGCCACTGTCTAAGAAAGCAGAGTTTGAAACAGTTGTGTCTGAGGTACTTCTGTACAGCAAATATTGGCAACTGGAAGCAATATCTCTGAAAATGCCTGTTACACAGTTTAGGAAATACACAGAAATCCTCAGTCTGACAGAAGATGTAACAAGCTGATTACCAAAATATTTCACTGCATTCTTCTTTATATATGTCATCTTTTTTGAGTCTTCCATGATGTTTCTTCAAACAACAATAAGAAATCTTTCATTATTGGTTCTAACCTGATGAAACAAGAGAATGATGGGCATCAAATTCTATCATAAATCTTTGTTTATAGAGAGTAACAAAATGTCATTTCAAAGAGCAATAGGCTCTATGGTTGTATATATGTCACCAAGCAAAAAACATTATTCAAATCATTAGAATTTGAGAAATTAATGGTTTAATTCTATGCAGAAGCATGTCAAAAACACCTTACATATAATACACATGGGAAAAAGAAGACCAATGGGATAAAAAAGACTAATATACTAACTTGATAACATGTGATTTGCATTTAGATTTGAATTTATCTTTTCCAGGAGAAGAAAAAAAAAAGGAAAATAAGGAGACAATGAAGAAGATGAAGAAGACAAAGAAGAAAAATTTCCTGCCACTTAAGATGTGCTGAATTTTCTTTCAAAAGACAATATTACATATCTGACAACAGAAGGAATCTATTGTAGTTATTAGACTACTTGCAAAGTGATACGCATCCTCTTGTTCTTTTGACATGTACAGTGAGTTTCACAGTGCTGTACTTTGAAAAGTGAAGCAGTGACAATGACATCATGAGGTTCCATATTTATCCTTCTCTCAAAGTCTGACATAATGCACCTGTTTTCTTTGGAAGTCAATGAGGGATTTCTATGGGGTTTAGCCCTACAGTTTTGACCTAAGAAATGAAAAACAACTCTCAGTCTTATATAATAAACTTTCAATCAGAGATTACTGGGCACCTGTGTGCTCAGTACACATTAAACAGAAAATCTGATAGGATAGTTTTGAATAGTACCTTTCCTTAGCAACATTAAATAGAGTAAAAGATATCAAATCTCTAAAACTAGAGAGAATTTTTATTTTTATTTTTATTTCATTCCACTAGTTGTTTCCACAGTAAAAAGAGCCTTAAACAAAGCTGATTTATTTTTCTAAGAAAAGGGAAAGTGTTTTAAATGTTACAGAATTAGCTACCAAAAGAGTTCCTAGATTCAAGAACTTAACAGTGCTTAGTTTACTTATAATTTGGTGACTACTTGGGGTTCTTTCTGGAAGTTTTTCTGAAACCTGCATCAAAAATTTTCACAGTCAAAATTAGTCTTGATCAAAATAATTTGACTATTTTTTGCTATTTTTAATGAGAAATTTTTCTTCTGTAAAATGTTGCAGCTGTCCATTGAGAAAGAAAAAACATTACATTTAAAAAGCCAAACAACCCATGATAATAAAAAATTTGTTTCCTGTGATTTTGGGATGTAGACTCTGCTTAAGTTCTTTTCAGAACTGATTTGCAGGTGAGAGCATAACTACAGGTTATGGAGTGCTGTAATTGAGTGCATGGGAAAACTGAAGACAATTAATTCATTAATATATTCCTTTACTGATTAAAGGGGAAAGGGATGTCGTTGCTAGGAGTGATGGCTAGCTGTGTGAGTAGCACTGAGAGTGTTGCAAATATAGGAACCAAATAAACCCTAGAATGAATTAGTATTTCATTCCCAGACTTTAACATTGATCTTCATAATATGTGACAGGGAACATTTAAAAGTTTCATATTTCTTTTCATTATTGTCGTGGTTTGAAGCTGGCTAGGCACCAAGATCCACAAAATCTGTTATTTTGTGTAAGGAGAAAAAAAATTATTGAGGAAAACTGGAAAACTGCAAGGCAAAACAGGTTTAGACTTAAAACAGTCGTTATATTAAAGAAAGTTTATTACTAACAGCATTAAAAATAAGAAGAAATAATAAGAAATTAAAGCAAGTTCCCCTCACTTCCAGCACCCCCACCTTCCCACCAAACCCACATAAGGGAAAAACAAAACATGGGATTTGGTCAGTGTTGCAGTTCTTAAAAGTCTCTCCATTATTAAGGAAAAAGAGTTTCCTCTGCTTTAACGTGGTTTCCAAACTGTCACCAGCAACAGTCTGCCCAGAAACAATCTGCTGAGGTGGAAAAACATCTCTCCCATGAAAATCTCACAGTATTCATACTGCAGTCATGGGCCATAACGTAGGGTTTTAATCTTTTAAGGATGAATTATTTTGGCCTGAAAACAAAGGCTCTCTTCTTCAAAATCTCTAAAAGCCTTTCACCACTTCTATATAGCCTGGATAGGCATTCTCATATCTTCACTGGCGGCGTGTGGATTCTCCATCTCCCCCATGACCTTCAGAAGGATTAAAGAGACAAACAGTTTGTGATATTACAGTTTTTACCACGGCCTGCAGAAAGCATTTTTAAGCTACGCGCCAAAAGTGCCTCCGCCCTCTCTTCCCGCCGCCATCTTGGCTCTATCCCATGTGACTTACTTCCCTTTTCTCTCTGACCTTGATGTCGCCATGTTAAGGAATTGATCTGGTTTGGGCTTTACATTGGAAAAAGCCTCGCTCCCTTGTATGCTGCTGGCTGCATGGTGCCTTCTTTGGTTCTTGTCCATCAACTGTGTTTCAACCTACTACAATTATATAGCCTCACAGAGACTCAAATAGCTTCACACAGAAAGAAGAAGTCTCAAACCACAGTTTAAGCACTAACATTTCCCTCATAAATAATTAAAAGTAAATCTATCTTAGGGGATCAGAGAATACAGGGTAAACAACTATGTGGAAAGGACACTTTTCCATGTGAAACGTAAGGAGGTGGATGTGAGACTGATCAGCAAAGTGAAAAATATAAGCAAAGGTCAGCCACAATAATTTTGGTATTGTTAATATATCTTTCAAGACAGATATCTGGAATGGGTGATGAAGCCAACATTGACAAAAGGGAGCATCTATAAGAGAACTGTAAAGTTTCTGTGCAACAGCCAGCTAGTTAAATAAACATTTTCTGCTCTCCCTAATTTAAATCCCTCTTCCATATATGAAACCATAGGAAGTCAATACAGAAAATTAATTTTGTAGTGTTACCTCCTGTCTTTTGCTTTCTCTTCTTCACCACATCTGAAATATGCAAATTCTTCAGCTCAGATTATAAAAATTTTGAAAAATGCTTTTTTTCTCTTCTTTTTGCCACAAGTATTTCAAGTATTAAATATTTTCTGTATTATTTAGCTTGCCCATGCTGTTTTTTTCGACATTCTACTTCTTTCAAACATATATATCAAATATAAAAATATTAGAAAATAATGTTTTTATGCAATCTAGTCTAAAAATCTTGACCATAATCAAATTAATGTCAAACGTATCAAGGGATTTTTCCTCCATATTTCACTAAGTGCAAAATTTTGCTTGGAGAACAGAGTTAACAAAGTTTCCTCTGTAATCTAGAATTTCTCTAAAACTTTCCAGACTTAAATGTATATTCATTGCTGATAATTGGTAAGATCTAAAATTGTTGCAGCATGTTCATGGGGTTTTTTTAGTTTCATAAATTTTGCTTTTTGCCTCTCTTGAGGCAGATATTTGCTCCTTCCAAAGTGTTCTTACCAAGATTATTAGATTTTTTCTTTCCTACTATGAACAAGAAATAAAGCTTGTACTAATAGTGGCTTTCAGTGTTTTAGTATATCTTATTGAAGGAGCTTTCCAAAATCAGATAGTGGGCACTCTTAAAATATGATGTTTTGATACCGACCATAAGTGCATGCTTAAGATATAAAAAAACACATCAATTCCTAGAAAAATAAATGCTGCAAGTGTCAGGGGAAAATGTATAGACAAGTCAAGTCTCTTGGGATAAAATAACTTAGATGTACTATATAAGTTATAGCAATCTGGTATCAAGTTTTCAATTTCCTCCCAGAAACTGTGCTTTGGAGGGCCTAGTCAGTTTGAAGTGGTTCTTGCAGGGACAACTAGGCTGGCTGACATCAACAAAGGAAGATTAAAAAAGGAAATGTCCTTTATGAAGAGCAAAAGAAAACCAACAAGAAACTGCAGGGCTAGAGCTGGGGAAACTGCTTCCATATTAAGGGAGTAGCTCAACATTCTCCTTACAGTGCTTGCCTTCCCATCTCTGGGAGAGCTTAGCAATTATGAAAAGATTCTGGTGTAGTAGCGTGCATGACTTCTCTTTATTTCTTTAAGTAACTGAGGATGTAAATCTCATACACTCAGTATGTTCAAGAAAATTCATGTGAATTTTTTGAAGGAAGGATCAAAGTTTTACAGGTTTTTATCATGGCCATAATAGTCTTCTTTCTTAACATGTATTTGACATCTTTTATAGACCACAAGACCTATTTCAGCCCCAAGCAAACTATTTAAGACCAGATGTTAATTTAGTGATGCAGCATATTTCACAATGTAATCTTTCTCAGGACAGACTACAAGAATGTGAATTAGGTAAATTTCCCAACTGATTGGGGATGATACAAACATTTTATACTGCAAGAGGATTCTTGCCCAAAACATAGTCTTATTTAAAAGGGGTGTCATGGTGAAAGCTATCTGATATAACCTATTCTTTGTCATCAACAAAAACATCATGTCCAATGCTGTCCAAAAAACTTATCTCCTATGCCATTAAAAAGCAAAACAAAACAAAAACCTACAACAAAAAAACACCACCCCAAATTTGAACCACCAAAATCCCACCAAATCCCCCAAAATCAGCAGCAAGAAATCAATTACTCTTATTAGTGGTGATAGAATCTTAAACACAATTAGCTGATCGTGTCTTCCAAAAAGGACAGCAAGCTTCTGCCTTCATTTATCTTATTTCCTTCCCTAACATCAAAGATAACACTTAAAGCAAATATCTTGTATCACTTTTGTCATTCCCTTTTAATTAACAGGTTACTAAATATTGAATGTCAAAGCTCACTCTTCCACACAGCTGCCTAGTATTTAGCCTCTCTGATTAGGTAGACATTTGTCTCATCCAAGCTCTAACTATAAACTTGACACTAATAAACTGTACAGTGGTTACATTCATAATTTTAAAATCAAGTATACAAAATCATCTAATATATTGAGATACAAAACCAAATCACTTATTAAAATAAGGCATAGATAAAACAACTGCTTACTAAAAAATCATTCTACTATTTGTAAGCCGTGACTTATGCTTGTTCTTGTAATTAAGTCATTAAAAGCGTTATGTCCTTTCAGTAGTGCAGATTCTAATCTCAACATTTGGATAGTTGTGCTTTGATTTTTAGACAGACCCACTGCTTCTCCCTGTCCCCTTGACTCTGTTTTCTTTATATAAAATAAATTATCCCCGGCACCTTAAGAAAAGAAAGAACATATAAACACAATAAATGCGGAAGAACAGATGACTAAGGTACTCAAGGAAGGATTATTCTTATCTCTGTATCAATAATAATGTTTTTGGCAACATATGGGCATTTAAGCAAAACTTTCTGACTCTTTCATAAAAATGGGAATTGTTTCATTGATGTTTGCAGCTTGACCATAGCAGAGCTGAATAAGTAATCTTGTCATTCACTGATAATACGTATTTCTCTTTGTAGAAAAAGAAGTATCTTACCAACATAGAAAGAAATTTCAGTTTTACCACATCACCTTTGGGTATTGTTCACAAGTGTACATCACTGTCCATGCTTAATGTACTGAAAATGAACACAAAAAAATCTCAAAAAAACACAACAGAAACAACAAGAACAACAACAACTCCACCCACCAGAAAACCCCCACAAAACCCACCAGTGGGAACTTATCCTGTCCCTTCTGGGAATACTGGCTGTGAAGGGATGCTTGCTGATCTGGAATCCCTCTTTCATGAATTTCATGTGATGCTTTCATGAGTTCTGTGTGTCTGCACTTCCAGAAAGTCCAATGGGAAGGAGTGGTCTGAAATGAATTGTCAGTACTGACAGTTCAGTTAACATATTGAAATTATTATTATGAAAAATAGGATCACACTGTCATTTTTGGAAGAGATTTCTTGAACAATAGGGCTTAGGAATTGTGGAAGTTGGATATTTTTGAGTGATCAATTAATAAATGCTATACTGAGGACAATCCAAAGCATGGCTATTTACCTACATGTATTGCCATACAGTTGTGATGTCGTCGTTATCTTTCAGTTATATACATGGTTTGTTTTCAAGTTACATAGAATGTACAAAAAGCACAAATGCTGAATATGTGTAAGAGAAGAAAGGTAACAAAATCACTGTTGTTTGCCTCTCCTCCAATCTGGGATAACAGGATTCAGGAGAAAAGGCTGCTGAAGCCACTTCTCTCATCTGTTCAAGAGTATCTTTCTTTATATCTTCCTATGTGAGAGGGAAGGGGAGGAAATCTTGCAAGGGGAGTCACATGTTCTTTAAAAGGTCTTTGACTGTAGTTTAATACTCAATGCTTTCATCACCTTTCAGTTTCAACTTTTATCTTTCCTTTTCAGGTCCCTGCCCCAATCTTATAAAGCCTCTGCTGAGTGTTTTGATCTTTCTCCTTCCACACCAAGTGCTCCTTCCCAGGGGGTTAAAGGGAAGGGTAGCAATATTGCTGCTTTTACTCAGGGTTTGCGGCACAGATTTAATCACATACACACACACACACTCTGATGAAAGACTCTCTCAAGTGCATTCAAAACAGCTCAGATTTTTCACTAAACTTCTAGATAATCTTTCTTACTGTCTAACCTAGACTAGACAGTGCTTTAGATGCATCTGTAATGATGAAAGTCAGATCAGAATGGAGTCTCTACAGACACCACCTATGGACTATTTTGCATAACAAGATCCCTGGGAAATTTTTTTAAGATGTCCTTTTTGTATCCTTGAACTACAGATACTGTTTTGTCCTCTTGATTGCCAGCAGTGAAATTGGATGTGTGTGTCCTTAATATGTGAATACAATTGGGCTCTTAAAGGCTGAAAGTAAGTGATGTTAGTTGCAGTCAAAAGCACTCCAGGGTACAAAACTAATGTAATATTTTCATACACATGCAGAACTAAACCACCCCAGGACTAGTCTCAAATGAAGAACTGTAATTAAAGAACTGAAGGAATTTAAAGCTAGTGAGGTACCTGTGAAAACTGACCAAATTAATTAGAAGCAAGCATGAAAGCATCCCAAGGCACCAAACACTGGTATTAAAGCAAAGATCAAATCCACAAAACTGGATAGAAAATACAGAATATTTTATTGTGAATTCACTGTAGAGATGTCTAGATTTTTTAAATTTAAAATACCTGGAGAAGTTTGATAGCACTTTTTTTTCCTAGGGACAGAAATCATTTGCAAAAGCGTAGGAGAGTAAGGAATCTGTAGCCTTCTTAGAAGGTGGATTTCATCAAGGGACAGGACTTTAAAATGATTAGGTAAGGAAAGGATAGCAGTGGCATGCGGTCTCTTCTGTAACTTTATTCAGAAAAAAAATAATCAACATTAGAATGTAAATAAACCCCCATTGCTCTATGCCAATAGACATCAACCCCCCTAGCAAAAGAGATAATAAGTCTTCAAATATTTAAAATAGAAGGCAAAATACAAATTATACATGTCTGAAAAGATGATCGTTCCCTCATTGTTTAAGGATAGTAGTGAGTTCAGAAGAAGGCATTATGGACATTTATTCCTGCATCAGACTCTGGTGTTCACTTTTGACTGAAAAATAAATGTGTTTTTTCAATATTTTAACAAATACTGAAAGAATGGGTTTCAAGCATGAAGGGGTTGGTTGGTAAATTTCACTTTAGTAAGTGATATAGGAGGAAAAATAGAAGAGGTGGAGTACATGACCAAGAGTAATTTTTGGTTTTCAAACAAGTTTATCTTTAACAAATCAATAGACAACCACCATGACTGTAAATTGTGCATCTATGTATTTATTCCTACAATGTTTCAGTACAATATCCACTAAATGAGAAATATAAAGAGAATTTCTTTTTAATAATATGACAGCAACAGGTTCACTGATGTTAACATTACCCTGAATATGCAAAGCTCTCAAATAGGCAAAGACCAAAAAAACCCCCTAAACAAAGACAGAAGAAAACAATTTGAATCATAGAGAAATTTGAAAGGGTGCTTTGCAAATGAAATTATGCACAACTAGTGCATTAAGATATTAGTTTGCTTTCCTCTTCACAATAAATCATAGCAAAAAAAAAAAAATTGATTTTGTTTCCCCATGATTTTAACAAAGACAGTACAAACAAATAGCTGCAAGATACCTGGCAGCTTATTCTGAGTTTGGGAAAAAATCTCTGTCTGCCAAAGAAAGTGAAAAAAAAAGAAAATGAGGAGGTAAAGTACTGTGGTATAGCAATAAATAAAGAAGCGAAATACTCAAAAGTGAGGTCAAAGTTATCTCTAAACAAAACCAGAAACAGCAGCACCAAAATGGCTGTGGGAGGGAGTATCTGGTAAGAAGCACCTGTGCTTATTTTTCAAACACTGTACAGGAAGACGTGGTTTCGAAATACAGCAAGACACAGGAACTGAATATTTCTAGAGACATGTGCAGTGCATTAGATTAAGGGAAAAAAAAAAGAAGAAGTAAAAGTTATAAAAATAATTAATAATTGCAAAATTTAAGTTTTGTAAAGAGTTAATGCTGTCTTTAATAGGTGGAGGAGAAGGAAAGTAATTTCATAGTGTCTAAAGGCAAATAACATCTATTATTTGAATTTGAATACTTTTGTCAACTTTCTATCTGCACCATAACCTACCTGAAATTAAAGCAGCACTGTTATAAGAAATCCCTAGAGAAAATTTTCTCAGAAGGTAATATCTTTTCCTGTAATTATGGTATGCTGTGAAATCTGTCCAATATCAGGACCAGAGCATCAAGCCTATGTTATTAATTTTTTTTTTAAGTATGCTATTTATTAGGGACTGAACTGGAAGTTCAACTAAAAATCACTTGATAGAAATTTAGTTGCCCCACACCGAGACAAATAGTGTACTTAGAACTGTAAACAGCTGCCCACATAAGGAAACATTTAGAAGTGAATATGGAAATATTGGGTTCCCTAGGGAATACTGCAGATTTTTGCACATCAGTTACACAAAGTTAAAGTTTCATGCCTTGCTCCTGATGAACTGTCTCAGGCATGATCAATCTCTATTTTTCTTTCCTCCACAACAATACCCACACAGGGATGTCTCACTCGCTTCAGTTACATGCAGATCCTCCTCAGACTAGAGGGCATGCCAAAAGGACATCAACAGTTAGACCATGCTTTTGTGTTGCATACCAAACATCCCAGAAAATCTGTTTACTTATAAGCTAGCACAAAAGTGTCCCTTCTGGTTTCTTTTATTCAGGGAGGAAGTGTTTTCTGTTGTCTAAATGTACTGGAAGAGAGGCTCTCACTCAGCTTTCAGAAGACAGAGCAAAAATCAGAAAGGAAAAGCCACACACAAAAAAACCCAAATGCATCTGAACCACACTTTGGAGTATTGCCAATTTCCTCAGCACTTACCTTGTGTACCCCCTGGGTGCACATCTGGTTGGTGAGATAGGGTTCATCCTTCCCTTGAAGAGGGAAGGGGGTGGAGTGCCTGGACTGGGGGGAAGCCCAGCCCCCTGCACAGGTGAGTGCCTCAACCTGGTGAGTGCCACACTGGGACCAGCATCTCCATGCACTACCTGACATTCTTGTTCTTCCAGCCTAAGTCAGACACCTGGCTTAAGTTCTGCATCTGGGTGACCACTCTTTATCATAGTCAAACAGAGGAGACTGTCACACTGCTGAATTAGTTATGCCTTTTATAAGCATCAGGTTATTTCTAGGTGCAAATTCTGCTATGTTTATAGTAACCTTTCTAATTTTATATTAATACGTTAGTAATACTGAGCACTTGGAATTTCTAGTGTGAATCCAGTGCTGGTAAGAGTAATGCTGTCTGCGTGCTTTTACCTGCTCCTACATGTTTTTTTCCCCATGTTGCTATACTACATATTGCAAAAATATTTAACCACTTTAAAAAGAGCATCATTTTAGCTGAGCAATAAAAATAATTTTCTTCCTGGATGGCTTTTGTGGAAGGTTTTAATAAGCAGTATTAACACACAAATCTGGTTCTAGTACTGCTATTGTGGAGGCATTAAATTTTATTGATTCTTCAGGAAAATAAAGCTGAGTGCCTTGTTTGGCAAGTTTTGCTTCTAGTTTATATTTCTGAACTGCCTCTTCCTGAGGTAGAGAGAGGCCATTGCAAAGTTAGGTACATTTCTGTATTTCTTTGAGGTACAGAAATAAACTATTAAACTACTTTATAATAAATATTCTAAACAGTTATGCGTAATTCCAAGGATAGTAATGTGTATAAACATTAATTGATCAGTAATTCACACATAGAAAATGCTATCCCATGATAATATTCTGATAATTCACATAAAGAGGAAATTGAGATAGAAAAATTTAATCACAGGAAACAAAACAATACAAGGATCAGAATGTTCATAATTTACTACATACATGTTGACATAAGTAGATTTCTAAGAAGTAGACATCTCTCATTTATAAAAATCCAATTATTTTAATGAGCATAAGCAGTGAGAAGATTATGAAGCACACAGGAATAGTTGATCAGTTGATAAGCTGATCAGGTGATCTCTTTCCAAGAATTGCCAACCAGTTTTTGGATTATAAATAAATAAAATTTTCCCTTTTCCAGTGGAGGGGTATTTTCTTAAATTATTGCTCCCACGTCTGCCTCTTTCTTCTCCAGCCTCCTCTGGAACTGCAATAAAGCCCATTTCACCCATTGACACTTGGCTTTTAAAAGTATCCAAGTGAAATCACAGACACAAACCTGCACCATTGTTTGACCATCCTCACGGTAGAAAAGTGTTTTCATGTGTTCAGGTAGAATTTGTGCGCTTTGATTTGTGCACACTGCCTCTTCTCTTTCAACTAGGCACTAATGTGGAGTGTCTGGCTTTGTTACTTTTTATTGCCCTGAGATTACCCAGGCTGAACAATCCCAGGTCTCTCAGCCTCTCAGTACATGTCCTTATTGGCTTCTCAATGCTTTGGCAAAGCAAATGGCATTTCTCATTAATTCTTTGTTTTTATTCTCCAAAGGCCTGACTTTGCGCTTGTTAGTGTAATGGCAAAATAATTTTCATTTTCAAGAGACAGATGAATGACTCTGTATTTTGAAATTAAGGTATATCCCTAGCTCATTTGTTAGATTATTGTTGTCTTTATCCTTTTTCTCCTCCAAAAAGTGTTATAAATGTAAGGCCCATCTATCTTAGGATTAACATCTCTACTTTTTTTTTTTTTTGGAGGTATTTTAGGGGCTGTTATAAAATAAAGCATATATATTGTTGTTCATAAAATGTTCCAAAACTGTAAAGTTTTCATTATTGTTTTTATTCTGCATTTTCTCTTTTTCTTCTTTCAAATATGAAATTCCTAATTTTGGAATAATATGACTGTTGCCTTTTTGTTGAATTGACTTATACAAAGTTGTAAGTATATATATGATTACAATTTTAACTTCTCTCATTTCAAGAAGTTGAGATTAAGGAGAGCAATTTAGGAACATACCACAAGTTTATGCTGTATCCTTGACAGGATAGTTGGTACTCTTCAAACTAATATCTTAAAATTGGAACAAAGGCAGTTCCAGACTCACTAATTTTCCTATTGAGCAAAAATGGCTTAAGTCCTTTTCCTGTCTGGTAGAAGAAAGTACTTCCACTCTGGGTTTGGTTTTGGGTTGTTTTTTTTTTTCTTACTAAGAAATACTGAACAATGAAATACAATAATTCACCCTTGCTTCTGTCAATTATGAAATGGGAAGAAGAAGACACTGTTCAGTAATGAGCCTGCCTTAGAATGTAAACTCACCAGATGCTGGTCACTAAAGAGCACGACAGCAGGATGTCCTCAGGGAAGAACTCAGATAGATGCAGTATGGAGTTAATGAAAAGAGGAATAAGAAGGGAATGTATATGGTGGGAAGATGAATAAATATTTCATGTTCTTCCCCAAAGAACTATTTTTGCTTATTATTCATTTGCATTTCTGATTAGTAGCTAATTAACCTCCTCCTCACAGTTTTCTACTCTCGCTGTATAACAACTAACTTTTGCTTTTTGGCTTTCACTGGTCTTCCAACTGCTGTGCTAGAGTTAGCAGAACCTGCAGCTGCTGTTAGCAATCCTCCCTGTGCTCTGTTTCTCACTTTAGATGGACAGCCAAGCCAGCATGAGAAAATAAAAGAAAACAGAGAAAAGTGGCAAGGAGGACAACAGGTAGAGATAAAAGTAGAGGAGAAAAAGAAAAAAAGGAATAAGAGGAAGACACAAAAGAAGAGGTAGCAAATTTGGTTTCAGATGAATGAATAAGGGGGCAATTTATTTTGGAAATATTTGCCAGTATTTCTGAGTATTTTACAAAGAAGAAGTTTGAGCTGGACAGGATTGATATATGGAATGAAGGAACAATCCAAGAGGTATTTTGAGCTATTTGCTCTTGATTTACAACTGGACAAGTGTAGGATAAAACCTAGACTATATCAGCAAAAAGAAATGCTAGCTTGCTTGTTCCGGAAAAATACTTGCCTTCTTGTACATGGGCTTTTCTTAGAACTGTTTTCTCCCTCAGTACAGTAGGAGGTTGGCTTTTTTTCAGAGAAGGTGTTTTTTGTTGGTTTTGTTGTTGTTTACTTCTAAAAAGAACTATGCACTTGAAGCTGCTAAGTAAATCCTGGGGAAAGTGAGTTAATGATTATGAAACATTTGCTAGTAAAACACTGATACTTCATTATCTGTTTTCTACTATCAGTCACCATTTGGATATCACATATATGACTTCACATATATGACTCAATTATTTTAACCAAATAATAAGATACGAGAATAAGCTTTATTTACTAAAATCTAGAGTTTTCTTTTTCTGCCCTCAGGCTTTTAAATTGGCCTATAATTTTCAAAAGTTGTTTTTTTTTTCCAGACCTATGAAACCAAGAAAAACCTCTTCCCCATTAAAAGTAAAACCACAATATGCAGGTGTAAAATATGCATTCTAGAAGTTAAGCTTGAATTTTAAATGTCTTGTTTACAAGCCTTTTTTTTTCTAAAAATGGTATTTTCTTGGACATTTAACACCCCTAAGGTTTTGGTTTATGCATATTTTTATGTATCTAGTTGTTTCCAATGGCAAAGATATATGGGAAGCTGCCTATAAAGCACTCTGCAGGACTAGTTCACACCAGTATTCTTTTTTTCCTCAAAACTGAAATCTTCCCTCTGTTTTCAACTATAATCAGAGTAGCTGTAATCCTCAAGCTCAGAGTATCCCCCTTTACAGCTCTGGCAGTTTGTTGATGATATCATCAGGGTATATACACCACAAAACTGCTGTTGTTAGTGTTTCAGCATTCTTGCCTGAAATATATCAAGAAAATCTAATGTTTTGTATTTATTGTTCCAGGTCGATGTCAATTGTCTAATGATTGCATACTGTATACATGAGCCCAGGTGACAGTGTTCAAATAAACAAAGCAAAATGGGATGTCAAAGTTGAGTGTTTTCTTACTTTGACATTTCAGAGTCATAAAAAGCTTTCTAAATCCAGAATGGCTGTGAGATTATTGGCAAAATAAAACCAAGAACAAGAATGAGATACACTAAGGAATGACTTGAAGATCTAATCCCTGGGTGATCATTTCTCCTCCCTCAGGTTCCCCACTCTCTAAAATACTGATTTTAGCTTCAGCCAGGGTATTTTAGGAATAGGATATGATTTTAACAGCTGGTTGCACTGAATTAAATTAAATCATTACCAGTTCAGCCCTTCTTTAGGCCATGTTTTCATAGTGTTTTATAACTCAGTAGGACAGTTTCTGTCAGCACTGATTTAAAGACTGAGTAGTAACCTAACTTTCATATCTCACTTCTAGGGAAAAGTGGCCTGAAAAATGTGTTAGACCATAATAAGAGATAATCAGATTCTTAAAAATATGTTTAAAATTTCTTGGTATATGAGGTAGCACATAACAATTTATTTCCCTTTTAAATCCTGGAGAAGATTTATGTGTAATATTACCTTTCACATAACATAGGTATAAATGTAGCATAATTCTAGAAGAGATGGGCATAATTTTTAAATTTAAAGGATGAAAAATGCCATGTGGACCAGTTGTTGAGCGAGTCTCCCTGATGTTTACCTGTCATTTACTGTAGTGTACAGATTATAAATGCCCTGATTAAACCCCAACTGGCATCTCAGCCCCATCTAAACACCGGCTCACTGCTCATGGTGGGATGGGGGAGAGGTGGGAAAATACAGGTGAGAGAACTCATGGGTTAAGATAAAGACAGTTTAATAGGGAAAGCAAAAGCCGTGAATGTAAGCAAAGCGCAACAAGGGATTCTTTCACCACTTCCCATGGGCAGGCAGGTGTTCAGCCATTCCCAGGAAACCAGGGCTCCATCCCACTTGGTGACTTGGCAAGGCAAACACCATCACTTGGGTTTGTTCAGAGCCCAATCTCACAAGCATGCTGAGAAAAATTAATTGCAAACCCTGCCTGCATGCCTAGCTGGCACCACCGGAGGATGCAAGCAATGAGTATAGGCAGAAGACCTATACTCAGAAGACCCTATACTGTGATATTTTAGGGGGACATAAGACTGATTTTCTTCATTTTTCACGGAGAATTGGGATAAGAATTTCTCTAGTTGAGAACTCTTCAAGAACTTTCTGAATGCAACTTTGTTGCACGATTTTGACCCAGTGTGATCCCTTCCAAAATTAACCATTCTGTGATCACAGCATCCATAAGAAAATATTCTCCTTTTCCTTTAACTCTCTTTCGATCACACCCAAGGAAAGATTACCATCTTCCTGCTTCTGTAATCAATTAATGCGTTCCTGATGGGTTTATCCAGCTGATAAATGAACCAAGGAGCAATCTGACTTCCCAGCTAAAAATGAATTTCAGAAAACTTTCCTAAGGACTTAAATTGGGACAGTGTGGATGTCGCAGCTGTGTTCCAATGTCCATTGAGACTTTCTCCGCTCCATGGAGTATATTTCTGTATTAATCTAGTCTTTTCTTAGTAAGTACAAATTTTGGTTAGTCTTAAAGTATGATACAATTATCTCATATACAGGGCTCTCTTCCCTGGGACTATTATGAATTTTATCCTTTGCAGTCTGATATTTATCTGCCTACTTACAGTTTTTCTGTGGGGATATACTTACCCTGTAAACCCCTCTAAGTGTTATCCCTTTAATGCTTTCAGCATGGTTATTACTGCTTATGG
This sequence comes from Corvus brachyrhynchos, assembly GCF_000691975.1. Classification (NCBI taxonomy): domain Eukaryota; kingdom Metazoa; phylum Chordata; class Aves; order Passeriformes; family Corvidae; genus Corvus; species Corvus brachyrhynchos. The sequence goes on along the minus strand of NW_008237229.1, from coordinate 5,828,049 downwards.
CAACATGTTATTGTATACACCAGAGTACAGCTGAAAACAAATACGCCACTTTGGCTTTGGACTAACAGACCATTTCTCTTATACTACCACAGTGTCTAATTTTCCTGGCAGGAATTAGTACCAGAATACATGAAGAGGTAAATAGTACTAAGTCCTTTCTATCTGTACTATTTAGGTGCAGAGGTGATCTACTGCATTTCTTGCATCTTTCCCATCCACATTCTCTTTGTTGTGGTCATCCCACTATATTTACTCCCTGTGTTACTTTTGCTAGATTTTAAAATTGAATTTCATTGGAAGAGGTCACTTTTTTTATTATTGATATTTTGCTTTTTCAATCATATCAGTAGTCATCCATCCTTGCTAAGGACACCATTGAATCCTATTTTTATTTCTTTTTTATTTAGTTTGAATTTCAGTAAAAATTTTATTTTTTATCAAAGACCTCATTATTCACCTGAAATAACAGCACTGATATTTCAGTCATGGATCAGAAAGCTCCTAAAATTTTACCTTTTCTTATCCTGTGTATTCAACAAATCTCAGAGGCTTAGAATTTCACAAAAAGCACAGGCATCATCAATATTTGTTATATATTTTCTTAATCAGTCTTTTAAGCCCAAAATTTTTAAGCATCATGGTGGACCAAGCTCTTTGAAAGAAATCCTTCCTGCGTGATAGAACTAACATTAACTATTCCTGCCTAACCAAGGCACTTGCTTCTGCTGCAGAAACTGCCTACAATGTTGTCAGTTAAATACTGACAATATCTGACAAGGTAGCTGAAGTGTTAAAATTATTTCATAAATCAAAGGTTTTTATCTAGGTCTACAAACTGGGTGGGAAAGAAGACCAACCTCAAAATCAAATTGAGGAGGACAGTAAGTTTCAATCTTCATAACTTTCAAACTCTCCACTGCTTGTCACCAAGGATCTCCCTCACATGTTCCTCGCCTTTCAGTCCTGTGTTATCATCCTTTGTTTGTTTTGGTTTGATTTTGTTCCTTATTGTTTTCCTTTCTCTTTTAACAGCTTTTGTGGTGGTCCCTGTCCTTTGTCACCTCTCCTCTTTCCTTGTTTTCTACAATACTTGTTGTCACAGTGAAGAGCAACCTCGATGAACACAAAAGACTTAACTAGCAAACTTCGCTTTTCTTGACTTGTTTTTCTCCTCTCTGATCTAATCTTTTATGTCCCTTTCCCGCTGTTTAAGGAAATGAATGTTCTTTAATTATATTGGAAAATGTCTACACTAAAGCCAATTTTTATTAACTACTAAATAAATGTTGTTTATGATTGACACAGGGAATTCTCACTGGAATGCCAATATGTCCTGGAAAAAAATATGGTCTAAGATAATAACCTCATGTGTAAAGTAAAAATAATCTGTTGAGAAAGAAAGAAGATATGCTTATTTCCTCCTTACTAGCTGGAGATAAGATGAATTAATTGTTTTGTATTTTTTTTTAATAGCATTCCAACTTCCAAAAAAGTTTTCTGAGACAAACATGATTATACACAGCGACCATGGATCTCTGTAGGAAATAAAAAGAAGTTTATCTATAATCAGAATTAAAGAGATTAAATAGGAGATAACATTGCATAAGCCTGTGAAATTGTTTCCCTCTTCTTTAGTTTGTTGGATTTGACTTTTTTTAATCTCTCAGGCTGCTATTTCTATCAAAAAAAGCGCTAGAAACTGTCAATTTTAAACAATTTGTACACTATTCAGCTACATTTAAAATAAATTTTCTGATGTATTGCAATGGGAATTTGTGAGTTTGCCTTGTTAAAACTCATACAGTGGCTATTAAGGGCACATTAGAGAGCTATATTGTACAGTCTGCAAAATCTAAATGCTATATCCTGTCACTGCAAGAAGGCTTAGGCCAGATTTTTAATAGCCCAGTGGTGACAGTGCATATGCATCTAAGGACAATGCACATGCAGAAGAAGCTAATTAACATCAAACACTAATTAGTCCCTCAGTATTTAGCAATGAAGTATCAGCAGCTGTCGTAGATGCCATATGCTAATTAGCATTAATAAACTTCAGAAATAATTGTCTCCATTGTTCTGTGTCATAATATTCCCTCTAATTATCCTTTGGAGAGCTTTGCCTATAAATGGTAGAAGCATTGCATTGCAATGCTTGAAGTTTAATGAGCAATTTATGGCAACTTGTGGCAATAAAAAAAAAATCTATATTCGAAAAAGAAAATACTAATATCAATTTTACAAGTCTATAATTAATGTGTTGGTTTGTACCTCTGTTGAGAAATTTTGTGAGATAGAAGTGAGGGGGTTTTTTGTTCTGTATGTTGTAATGTATACAGCAAAAGAATAAAAATGTGATGTCTTAGTGTAATAGAATTGATTCACTGTCTCTGAATGCAAATTCTCCAAAACAACAGTTTTATATCTCACACATAAGGGTGTGAGCTATTATACAGGAGTGTTTATGCTCAACTCTTGGTCTTTATGGTTGTTCAGACTTTCATTTTGTCTAATGGTGAGGAAAAAACAAGAATTATTATTGGTTTACTCTTATCAATAATGCATTATCCACTATGGATGTTTTTCCACAGATTTTTCTTTTCCTTTCATCACTGAAAAGCTGCATGATTGTTAGCTTTCTCTGTTGTGTGGTAGGTTATTTTGCTTTCGTTGGTTGGTTTGGGTTTTTTATTTGTTTGTTTGTTTGTTTTCATCAGAACCCCAGCAAAATCCATAGAAGACACAAGTTTAATAACCTGGTACTCTGGAGATCCATTTGGACTTGCCTGAATACTTATGATGACCCTTGTTAAAGACATCCAGCACTGCATTACAGGAAGTGTAATTTTCCATTAAATGATCCCTCTACACACACACTGCTCAGTGTCTAGGTCTCCTGGTTTAAAAGATGTCAATAAATCTAAGCCATCCAAATATAGCAAGCATATCTAATATTTGAGCATATCTCCCACCAGGAAGTCCCATTGGGATGAAAATAGAAAAGCATGAAAGGGCATGTAACAAACTATTGAAGCAGGCAAACCAACACCCCACAGTCAAAGGGACTGAACACTGTTGGACAATTTCATAACTAAGCTCTGTCTAACCCAGCTTAGTTTGACAGGAGATAGAACCACCTGTTTTGCAAACAGAGAATGTTGCTGTTCCACTGTTTACCGATTTGTTTTAAAAATTACCCACCTTCCTCCAACAGCTTTCTAGGAGTATCCAGAATTAAAGGATGGTAGAGGAGTTATAGAAACAATTAAAGAAAAAAAAAAAAAGCAATTGATAAATTCATTAGTGTTTAACAGCCTGATCTGAAGTTGCAATCATTCAAGACCGTGACAGACTTTGTAAAAGATTATTTCCTCCAAGGAAAGGGATCATTAACTCACAGAAATGACTAATGTTAAGAAGGGTTATTAGTCTATTATTTCTATCAGTGCAGAACCTAAGTATGAAGACTTCACCCATTGCATTAATGCCTTTAAAACAAGTGAATTGTGGATGAAAGAGTGCATATGCTGAGGATAAGTACATAGTCATATGAAAGCATGCAATTTAACTTTTTCAGCTGCAGTGGGTTTGAGGCAAAAAATTCAGTTATGGGTTCTGTTTGGACCTGAAAGTTATGACTAAGGGAGTCTGCAAACTCTGTAAAAAAACAAATGTACCTTCCTCAAAGAAATAATAATAAGGTTGTTAATAATGCAGAAGGAGGTCAAAACTCTGGCACTCAAGGTTTGACCCTGTAAGCTAGCTTCTCAGCCATAATATGAAGAAATTTGTTTTCCAATTTACATCGGGACTTAATTTCATTTTTTCTCCCATTTTAAAACCATTTATTTGCTTCTGTATAGCTGTGAGAAGGAAAGAAAGGAAACCTATCCATTTCAAAGCAAGAAAAGGCCATAATTATTTCACATGCATACTTTGGTACAATGTGTTAACAGTATGTCCATTACATTAAGTAGATTGTGTATGTTTATTCATGTTCGCCTGCAGGAACAAATCAATAAGAAAAAAGATCATAATAAACTCTTTTGTACATCTAAATAAGGAGTAGCTTTTTTCATATCTTAAGAGATTTTCTTCAGAAATAACTGTTTTACTTTGGCTTTGAAATGTCAAAAATAAAAACTATCTTTCAGAAAATGTCTTATATATTCAGACCTGAAGGGGTTTCTTCCAGTAGTTTATACTTCAGTTTGTACTAACAAGGTGATTTATGCATTTCTACTGTATTTTATCCTTTATCAAAAGTTTAATGCAATCAGTTTGGCGTTTTGTTTCCATAAAAGGCCCCAGGGCTTTTGATAAAGCTTTTAACTGGAAACATTTCTACCTTCACTGTTTATCAAGGTTTTATGGCAGAAGTTAATATAGTATGTAGGTAGTTGATTGAGATAGAACATAATTTTTCTCATTTTTTATTAACAACATTATCTTCTCTGCAAAAGTTGATATTTCCCCTTACAGTAAGATGTATCAAAATGCAACATTTTTTTTGATTGTAAACATATTAAAAATATGAAAGGATATTCAGTGTTTCAATTTTTCCATCATTAATATTTATAAAATCTTGACAATACCTAAGATTTCTACATCTTAGCACATGGACTGCTAAGCTTCTCATTTCTCCGATGTATCAGAAACCTAAAACATTTAATAAATGTGGACAGGGTGGTGGCATGGAACTACTCCCAACAGAAAGGATAGCATGGAACCACGCTATGGAAGGATCAGAATATACTTTAAGTTCTGTAGATTTTTGGTGAGGGAGCAGTATGAAAATAAAACTACTTAAAAAAAAAAATCATTAAACATTTTGTAGGTCCCAGTAAAGCGATATATTTAATGAGAAATTTGCTTGAAGGTATGTAAAATAGCCCAGTTTGGCTTTTTATTTGTTTCTCTTCTTCAGACTACATACGTACCTAGGTGGGTGACAGTCTGATCCCAGGTGCATTTTGGCTGTCTGGACTCCTACCCAGTAATGGCACCTTTTCTTCACTACTCACAGGACAGATGAGGTCCACCCATTTTTTTTTCCCTTTAGTTGTTACTTCAAGTGGCTAAGAACATTTGCTGGTCTTTTCTCCATGGAATTTAAGGCTTTCTCTGCATTAGCAAACACTGACGCACTCTGGGAACACATTTGTACAGTAAAATAATGGCTATTTCCTCTACTGTAAGTATATCCACACTTTAAACTTTGTGGGAAGCTCAGCATCAGGCAGGATAAGGGATGGCATAGCCAGCCCAGTGCCTCTGTGAGTGAGGTTCTGCACCATGTCATCTAGTCTGGTTAAAGAAAGAAAGCAGTTTGTGCAAACCAAAGTGATCTGTGGTGTAAACCAAAGCAGAGGGACGGTTGAGATGTTTGGTTGGAGAACACACCTCGATCAAAATGAGAAATGCAATGTGAATACACTCTAAGAGTCTGCATTTATATGTAGAAGTCAGAGCACTTTGCACATATAAAAATTATTAAATATTCATTCTTCTGTTAATTTCAGATTGTCATATTTATTCCTAACCATTGGAAATGTAGGACAGAGATACTTCACCTTTCTGGACTTAACTGTAAGTTTAAATCTGTTCCATGTTGTAACAATTTTATCTCTAGTGACTAAAAGCCCCAGTGAATTCTGAACATGATCACTGTGACATAAGTAGTTACATTATCCTTCTTTTGGAGAACATTTCGGCAGCTTAGGCCATCCTTGCAAACTTCTTGTTTCTCCACAGTTATCAAATATTACCATTTGTGATTATAAGACTTTGGATCTGATACTGCTAGGTCACTAGCAAAGTTCCTTCAACACTCTGTGAAGTTAAAAAATTAAAATGTGAGTGATTGAGAATGTCAGAGCTCAACCAGACACCTCTGATGACAGGGACAGCAAGACAGATCCTTGGAACAAGGAGAGAACCTCCAAGTTCGAGACCATACCCAATCTTAGAACAGATGAGAGGCATATGAAAGAAGACATTTCGTATATTCAATATTACTGATACAAAACTGAACATTGAGGATCAAAACCTTCAGGTTTTTGCAGTTATTTTCACAGTATCTCTTTTTTTTTTTTAAGAACAAGACTCACATGCATTTCATTTGTATTTTAGCTAAAACCAATACATTTAAAAGATGCGTTGTCAAATCTCAATTATTATATCAGCTTCCTTAAATCTTTGTTTTGTTTATTTTATCTATACAATGAAATATAGGCACTTAAACTGAGTAAAAGAAATAGCAGATGCTTTTCAACTGTGGAAGAGATTATTAATACCCACAACACATTTAGCATGTTCATTCTTGTTAATTGCAGTGGATGTTCTCAGAAGCCGGGTATCTCTCCTACCAGGTATTGTACAAATGTAACAGGCTTGAACTAATGTTGGTTTAATCATATGTATTCAGGAAACTGATTGATTTATTTTTATTGATTCGGAGTCATTGACCTGCTTAGATTTTAAGTCACGAGAAATTTTATTGGAATGATAAGCGCCAACACCTATTATTACTGCTGTTCTACTACCCACCTTCAAATTCATGTTCAGATTCAGAAAGAACTCCTTTTGCAATTTAATGAAATTTATATTGTATGGATTTCCTCATCAGCATCCTACACTGAGGTGAAAGTCACCAAAAATTTCTTGCTCAAGTCATACCCCAGTCTGGCTTCAGATCAACTCACCAGCTCACTTTTGCATCACTTCTGTTGGGTATTCCATTCAGAAGAGTTCAATTGCTGAAATATCATCACCATCCAGATCTACACAAGTTACCTGTCTTACAGTTTTAGGGTTTCTTCTCAAGCTCTGCTTTCTCAGAATCCAAAAGTCTCTACATTTCCTCACCTCCAAAGGTCCCAGGGTCTCACCATTGCACTTCTCTGTTGTCCTTGTGCTTTTAGGTATCACTGTATCATTTGGGTAGACATGATACTTCATGAAGTCCAAAATTAATTTATTTTATAAAATTCCCAAATTCAGACCAGTGAAGGAACTCTGGGCAAGCTGTCTACCATTTTCTAGCCTGATGCATCTGTTTTCCATGGATTAACTGGACTGTTGAAAGACTGCCTATGACCTATAATCCTCAGGTTTTTCCTCTTGTTGTCTGGTCTTACAACTCAGCATAGATACCCTTCCTAATTATACTCATTAATGGTCCACAAATGTAGCATAATTTGTTCCAATTTTCAGATGAGCTCCTCTATTATTCTCAGACCACGAGAATGAATATTCTCAGACCTTTCCTTTTTCTCTCTGTTTGAGAAGGAGGAAGCTCCAGCTTCTTCAAGGAACAAGATCCCTGCAACTCAGGAAAACAACTGTCTGGAGAATAAAATAAAATAAAATAAAATAATAAAATAAAATAAAATAAAATAAAATAGTCTTATTTGAAAGAAAAAATAAATTTCTGGTTTAAAATCATAGAATGATGATGACAGCTATTAGACAACTTATCTTGAATAAAAATATTATTAACTAAACCTTTATGTCTCTTTAAAGACTCTTTAGTCTCTTCCAGTTACACAGACTATCAGAGAGAAACTGTCACATTCCCTTTTCTTCTTAAAGGGTAACAGAGGAAATTACCAGTTGCCTGAAGAAATTCTCAGAGCAATTTAAATAGCTAGCTAGCTAGCTAGGTAGATAGATAGACAGAGAAAGAAAGAGAGAAAGAAAGAAAGAAAGAGAGAAAGAAAGAAAGAAAGAGAGAGAGAAAGAAAGAGAGAGGAGAAAGAGAAAGAAAGAGAGAAAGAGAGAAAGAGAGAAAGAGAGAAAGAGAGAAAGAGAGAAAGAAAGAAAACTATTTATTAACTGAAAAGTGGCACTGATTTGCAACAGACTCTCAAAAATTCTCAACAAGTACCATCTCCTGAGGATTTAGTGCCAGGATAGTTACACTTCTGTAGAAACAGGCATCTATAAGGGGAAAATAGGGAAAAGGCCTATTGTTATTTCATTTGAGAAGAAAGAGTCCAAAGTAAGCAGATGTGTTTTATTTATGAGAATTCATTCCTAGCGTAAATTTTTCTTTCATATCTCACACCTAATGACCCAGTCCTGGATCAGGAGTGATATCACCCCTAAAATATATTTGTTACTATAACTGGTTTTGCAGTCTAGGGATATTTGGTTATTTTAGCGGGTTTTGATTGAGGTTTTTGTTTAGTTTTATTTGGTTGGTTGGTTTTGGGCTAGGTTTTTTTAGTGTAAAATAAAGAAGTAGTAAGTTTTGAAACAAGTATTAACATTTGCTTTTTGCTCATGTTAAGTGAACAAAGCAGTGGTAAATAGATGTGCAACGAATATAATAAAAGTATTTATAAAGTAAGAATAGGGATAATACAATTTATTCCTACAGATGATTCACTGAATAAGTGAATTTTATTGGAGCAATAATGAATCTCCAGCCTTTCTGGCAGGGTGTCACTACAGCAAGACATTGCCTAGACTGACATGATGCACCTTCACATCCATTACTTGACTGCCAATATGATAGCCACCAGAAGCAGAAACACACTTAGGGCATTCCTTGTAAACCATCAACAGGCTTTTTTTTTGGTTTTTTGATGTAAAAAAGAAAACTTTTTGCCTTTTTACTTCGGACTTGATGACATGGCATATATTAGTTCTAGCTGCCATAACAGATGTTCTTTTCATTTTGCTAGGGTAAAGCAATTGTTGCAGGCAGTTAGCATTTTAGCCAGTAATAAATGTTGTGGGAGATGTTATTTTTGAAGGAGAGCAAAAATACCTCAAAGGACTGAGTGATTTACAGCTTTTTTACATGATTTTGTTTCTACAAAGTCTCAAAGAGTTGTTGAGGTATAGCTGACTAACAGATCTGTGATCTAACAATTGAAAAGAAAGAATAAGTTTAGTACCAGATGAGGACAATTTAACCCTTTGCAACACTTCTGAGTTTATCAGAAACAATGAAAGAAATTTAAAAATTACCTCCTCGAGTTAGACTTCAGAGAGTGTTAAAATCAATGCAGTAAACCGAAATAGCATGAAGGGAAATAAAAGACAGCTTTGGGCTAAAATATAAAAGCCATGCTATTGCTTTAGATGTGGATATGTAAGTCATCTGGCTGATTTTCTGGGATGCCCTGCAAGATACATAAATTGAAAACAATGTCAAATGTAAAAGGAACATCAAAGTAGATGTTCTGCACTTGAAGACAGATGGAAATACAACACCTCTGGCTTCATTCTAATAAATTCTAAACTGCTTGTGTCTAAAAACAATGATCAGATTGTTCAGCTGGTATTAATTATTGATAAAACATAACTTTCTGTATACCCATACTTGAAAGTATTGACTTTGAAGTCAATACTTCAAAGTACTTCAAGACAAAGTTCTTGAAGATGGAAATTACACTGGTAATAATTTGTGTACACATTAAATCCAAAAGGTTAAAAGAGTCTGCTTACTTTACTCATTTAAATCTTTCCTTTTGCTTTTCAAGATATTGGACTTACTTGTTTTAGTGTTTTTCACTGACCAAAGAAGTATTTTACTTCAACAAGGGGGTAAAAATCTGATGTAAGAGTAATCAGAAAATGTATTTTTTCAGGTTAGGTTCATTCTTAGACTATCAGAAACCTAATAAAGAAAAATAGAACATAGGTCCATTAGTTGGAACACAAGAATGTATCCTTATTGAAAATAGATTAGGAAGAAGAGAGGTGGTCATGATCAGCCCTGTATTTTGTGTAATGTCATATTCTACCAAATCTCATTCTCTGCTTTAGTTGGCTTTTTTTTTTTAATCTTACAGCCCTGGAAAAAAAATTAAGAGCCTAATATTCACTTCAGCTTAAAATATGCTTACCTTATATTGTTGTTGTTGTTGCTGTTGTTGCTTTTTTTCCTTCCTTTTGGTTAATCTATTTACAGTCAAAGACAATTGTCATTATATTTAGCTCAGTGCCAGGCATCCAGTTTTGTTACTGCTCTATCCAATTCTGTAAATATCACACTCCTTGACTGATTTGATGAAAAATATTTTGCTGTTAACTTCTATGGTCTTGTGAGTTCACAATATTTCTGCTTGTGATGTTGCAGTTTCATGTTAATTACATTAAGCAAGCCAAGTGAATCAGTTTATACAATCCTGAACTTTTTAAAAACCTTTTTCTCAGCCAGATGCCTCTCATCTTTATATCACTATAAGGTCATTTATTTACTCTGTTATCTTAAAAATGAAGAAATTATTTCCTAGGAAAATACTGAAATATATGCATCATTCAAGTTAGGACTGCCGCACAACGACACTACATGACTCAGTAATTGGTGAGCCTGGATTTTTTTTCTTTTTTTTTTTCTTCTGGATTATCAGAGAAACTTCGGTTTCATCTTAAAATGGAAAAAGTATTGTCTCCAAAATGCATTGTATACATTTTTACTCATTTAATTTTGGGAGGGAAACAGCAACAAACATTACTTATTCATATTTAGGAATGATACATGCTTAGTATGATTAATTGCCAAATTGTTTAAATGCCACTGACAGTTTTGAAAATACTTTGTTGCTGAATTTACTTTGGTATCCATGCAATTTAGGGGATTAGCTGCATTTTAGGCTGCCAAATATCTTTCAAATCTGACTTCTTTTTTATCTCTTCCGTATAAGAACCTTCTTTTTATGAAAATAAAGAGGAGTGCTCTGATGTTCAAACTGTTCTATTATGTCAACAATGTCACAATAAAAAGTTTGCCATGCAATGTATACCAGAAACCCACCTACACTACCTCAGCAAGAGAACCACAAGGAAATATTTTAGTGGTTCTCAAGTAACATCTTGTAAGGAAGTACAGACTAAATTACTCTGAAAAGATGATGGAAGAATCAAGAAAAATGAGTTGAACCATTAAACCAAGTGGATGAGTATCACAGTCTCACAGTCGGCTGTTTTAATTAATGTATGATTGGAAACACCTTGACAATATATGTTGAAAATCTATTGCTTGAATTGCCCCTAAAACTTCTGACAAAAATATTCTTCTACAAATGATGACTGCAGCTCATTTTGCCTGCATAATTACTGATCAATCAGTAACAACTGACCACTTACTATTTCCTTACTGCCTACTGAGGTCGCTGTCGCCTGGAAACTCTGGTTTCTGTGACGGTGGTGAAGAAAGAGAAGCTGACAGAGCTGCAATGAGGCAGCTTTTTGCTAAGGAATGCTTATCAGAGACAAACAAACTTTAGACCTTTGATGAATTTTCACAGATATGCCTGAAGCTTATGTCAGAGTATGTGAAAGATCAACACAAACAAAAGGCTTCTGTAGTGGTTTGACACACCCGTTTGGGCTTGAAGTGATGGCCACCTTCATCATAGAGGTCAGAATATTATGGACCTGCTGAATAGCTTGGGCAGTTCACAGTACAGCAGTGAAAAGCAAAGAAAAATTTACTTCCATTTCATTAATACTGTACGAGCAAGTGATGGGGAAAAAAAAAGGAAAATTTTCAATGCTACCTGGACATATACTCGGGGGGAAAAATGTGACTTTGTTCA
>NW_008237229.1:5754372-5816476 GCF_000691975.1 Corvus brachyrhynchos | reverse complement strand
AGATAATTTCAAATTTGGAAAGAGCAGATGTAGGAAAGAGAGATTAGGTGATTGATATAGAGACCTGTATAAAGTTTCTTTAGATTCTCATGTCATAAGGCAACCAGGTTAATTCCGCATGGGCTGCTCCATACAGGAAGGTCCACAGGACTAAAGAGGAGAGCAACTTTAGTAGTAGCCAGTTTAGGTACTTAGCACAAATTTCTGGCATTGTCTTTCCATACCTTGTCTGTGAACTCCAAAACTGACGTCTTAGAAGTTCCCTGTGTCTGTATTTAGTATTTGGTCAAAATAGACAATAACCCTGTTGCTAGTGATACTTTTATTTTGGATATACATTATAAATGTGGAGTGGAAAGATGAGACAACTGATAAGCCTATAAAGAGATTTACAACTGCATCAGTAGAACAAACAGTGGATTTAAGCTTTAAAATTATAATTTACTATAACTAAAAACATCAATGAGATATAACTGCATTGCCAAAACCAATATAATAATGACAATACTTCTTCAGTCTAGGTTTTTTTATTGCTTAAAACACAAGGGTGGATATTAGTTTAAATGGATATTCCCTCATTTTCACCAATTCAGGACACAATACTGGTATTGCTGTCATTGGAAGGCATGTCCAATTCTCTTTTTGAATTTTTTCCTGGTCTTAAAATCAAGAGTCATACACGGTTAGAAGGGGAAAAGGGATTTTACCTTGGTATTTATTTTTAAGGATCCTTAGGTGTACACGTCCAGGTCATATGCATCGAGATGCACCCTGCCGAATCTATCTGTGTCCGTGTCTCTGTGTCTCTCTTCTCCCCCCCAACATTGGGTATAACCTTATAGGTTTTACTAATTAGCATATCTATCAAAGATTCCCCAATGAGAGGCCCAAGTGAGCCCCCCCTCCCCAAGGAACCTTCCCCTGGATGGTTCTATCTCAGTTTACAGAATATGTTCTGGAGAGGACCTTGGGGTCTGGGGCACACTGATCCCTAACTACGAAGCTTCTAAAATGTTTAGTCTCTTAGCTTAACAAACAAGTCCAAGAATGTAGGCAAAAAGCACTAGGAATACAGAAGTTGTAAAAGGTATAACAGGGGTATAAAAGAAAAGGCAAAAATCTTCATGGCATCAATTTGCATTCTTGAGTTAGTTCTGATTCTTAAAACACAACTTCATTCATTGCCTATAATTAACATTAATTTGTCTCTTGCTGGGAAGTTATCTAAAGAGTCATAAATTTATTTTCTCAATTGTATCAACTCACCTTTCAGAATACAGGGGTTCAATGCAAAAAGTAAAATTCTGTAACTGAGTTTCTCTTATACAATTCTTTCTAGTATAGTTACTATTTTTTCAGATTTTTTTTGAAGTATAACACCTTAGGCATCAGTGCAACTTATGATTTGATATTGAGATGAAACATTTGTCTAGAGCAAACTTTCAGAAGTAAAAATAACAAACATTACTTCTTTCCAGTTTTGAAATATTGGTATCATCAAATTTGACTACAGTGCTGCATTGCATTAAAATATTTACCTAATATGCCTTCATAACAGTAAAGGTTTATTTTATTTTCTTTTTCTCGTGTATTAAGAATAAATTCTAATTTGCTTTCTGAGAATTACTGCAGTAAGCCAGACTCAATTTACAAAATGAAACCCTGGGGCCTGGAGGACACTGACAGTGATACGATAAACAGTTCTGCTCTGTTGCAGAGCTTGAAGCAATAAAATAATTTCAAGTTCAGAAAGTTCAGAGTAAAAACTAACAAGTAAACACAAAATGTAAAAGTGTTTAGTAATGATTTATTTTTCTTTTTCTTAGAAGCCATTGCAACTGAAAGGGAGACTAAAAAAAAAAGTATTACCTGTAAAGTAGCAGATAAATTATGATTAAAAGCATAAATCATTTAAAACAAAATATCTGAAAGCATTTTATTAAGTTTTTTTGCTTTGTTTCTTTCATAGTCTGACATGGCAGATTACATTAATTTTTCCTAGGTACTCCACAGCCCGCTGCATGGCACAGATTCCTCATTCACAGTTCATACATTATCTATGCTCAGTTTATTTATCTATATGGCTACGGATGGATGTTGGACCACAATTAGTTTTTGCACTAATATGACAACAATTCAAGCTGTTAGGCAGACCAAATCCTTAAATGTTAGTGAATTTGTGGCCTCTGTATTCAATTGGAGCAAGATAGATCAGGCGTTTTCTTGATGCCTCATTTTGTTCTAGGTACTGCATCAGGAAATTTTTATTTGGTCGAGCAAAAACAATCTGGAGTCAAAAGTGAAGCTCTCTCTCTTTTGCACTGATATGGCCTTGTCTCATTAAAATTTAGGTCATGGAGGAATTAAAACTATGTAAAAGTGTTTGTTTCTTCCCCAGCCACAGGAAATACACAATGATGCCTTTAGAAGCAAAGTTTTCAGAGAAATCAGATTGGTTCTGAATAGTTCTGAATAAATAAGGCGAGAGGAGATGTCCAACAAGGGTTATCTTTTTCATTTTTCTCTCTTTCTGCTTTTTTTCCTTCTCTGATTCCAACAATTCTTTGAAAATGAATGAAATATTCCATAGTTCTACAATGGTTAGAAACACTAAATTTGTTGACATGTATAGTGAATAGATACCCTACACCAGTAAATGCAACAAAAAATGTTTAAACAAAAGTTCCCCAGTGGTTATGCAAAAGAGATATAAAGGAAGGCTACAAAATAAATCTTAACACTACAGTATGTTAATGAATTAGCTTTATCTTTTCCATTTAAAAATAACAGATCATGGGGAGATTATTCCTTTAAATAAAAAATCTTTAGAAAATTTCTCTACTGTGTGATATTCATCTACTGCTCTTCATGCCCCTTCTGGCAGATGTGGCTGTCTTATTTGTTCATACTAAACTTTTCTAAATTTTTCCACTTGTTGTCTTTGAAATAATGAACAATTGTTGAAACAGAGCATCAGCTAGCTTAGTAATGCGACTTGCTGATAAGTCATTTGTTAATGACAAACCCCCTCTGCTAGATGTGCTGAGAGAAGGAAGAAGTTCCTGCTGTGGAAGCAGATCTACCCTGTGTATACTCACAGGCCTTAAATATAATTTGTCAATAATTAGGGCATGTGTGTTTGTGTGTGTGTGTGTGTGGCCACCGCATTTTGTGTCAGCCCTGATGCCTTGGATTTAGGAGGCAGCAGCATGGTAGGGTACTATGGTTTGAAATATTATTCATAGTCATTGACTCCAGCAACTACCTGCTGGTCAGCCTCACCTCCATGCCCAGTAAAACCTTGCAACAGATCCCCTTGGAAGATATGTTAAAACATATGGAAGACAGGAAGGGGATTAGACAGTCAACATGGCTTCACCAGGGACAAGTCACGCCTGACTAATCTAGTGGCCTGAAGGGGTGACTGCATCAGTGGACAAGGGAAGAGCTATAAACCTCATCTGCTTGGACTTCTGTAAGGCCTTTAATATGGTCACCCACAAAATTCTTGCCACTGAATCGAAAAGAGATGTGTGTGATGAATGCACTTTTAAGTGAATACAGAATAGGTTGGACAGCCATATATGAAAACTTACAGTCAGTGGCTCAACATCTAAGTGGAAAACTGTGCAGAGTGCTGTATCTCAGGGGTCTGTACTGGGATCACTATTATTTAATATCTTAATCAGTGGCACAGACAGTGGGACTGAAGCAAGTCTGCAGGGGACACCAAACTGAGTGGTGCAATTCATAGTGCTGGAAGAAAAGGAGGAACTTTCACAGGCTTGAGGACCAGGCCCATGTAAAGGTTCATGAAGTTCAACAAGGGCAAGTAAAATGTCCACAACCTGAGGCAGGGCAGCCCCAGGTATCACTTTTGACAGGGGGATGAATGAATTGAAAGCAGCATTGAGAAGGACTTGGACATTCTAGTGGACAAAACCATGGAAATGAGCTGGCAATGTATGTTCACAGTCCAGAAAGACAGTCATATCCTGGGGATGCATAAAAAGAAACGTGGCCAGCGGGTTGAGGGAGGTGACTCTCACCTTCTACTCTGCTCTTATGAGACCCCACCTGGAGTCACTGAATCTGACACATGCTGGTTATGCTGTTTCAGTCTTCTTACAAGCAAGAATGGGAATGCAGCAACAAGCAACCAAATTCACTGCATGCTCCTAGTAAGCATAGTTATGCTTATATCTTTCAGTTGCAGCTATTTTTATCTCTAAACTGGAAAGGGAGGCTACAGAGGTCATTTCTGTCTCCAGAATGGAGATCAGCAAAGTTTACTTTTGACTTATCTTGGTCAGCCTCAGGAAGGACTAATATTGTATTTACACAAACCTCGGTTCTTCCCCTTTTCTTCTTTAGGTACTCTAGGTACAAATTCAATCATTTGCTCAATAAACTGACTCCTATTTTTCTCTAAAACCCACCTAAGACACAGTTTAGAGTATGAAATTCCAGCACTATGCAATTTTTAGCTCTAAAGTGATCTGTTTGTGTGGCTGTAAACTAAAGGCGTAAATGAGTGAAGTACATATAAAAAAGGCTTCATGTGTTTTTTAGAAATATATTTAGAGATTAGAACCTGTACTATTTAAAATAAGTGATCACATATAACAAAAGTATATTGTATCTATCAGCATAAAAGCTCAGGTCTTTCCATTCCTCATTTTAACTGCCTGCATAGCATAAGCAGTACAATCTCAAGTTTGTCTGCATCTGCCAATATATACATGTCATTGGATTGCAGTGGGAGCAAATCATTGTGTATGTGTTGTAGTCACTATGAAAAATAAACACAGCAAGAAAATCAGCGGGCAAGTAACTTCTATGTTACTTTATCAGCTGATCAGCAGGAGGTACCTATACCTTCAGCAGCTGTCATTTCCCCAGCTCCTCTACTTATATCCCTCATCATGCGGAGGAGCCAAGGTCAGGCCACAGAACTGTATCACCTTCACAATATCAGCAGGGCTGAGCTTTCCCAGCCAAGTGAATGGGTGAGAGAAAGATAGATGAGGTTGCTTTCAAACCACCCTTCCTGTTCCACAATACTCGGAACAGCTGCTAAGCCACCTGGCCTGCCACAGGATTATACCTTATTTAATTCTGATCCACCAGAACTCAAACACTGTATAGTATTGCCATTTCCGACTGCAGGAAAAAAAATCTTTTCTTTTCCCCACATTATTAGTTTGAATAAAACCTGTTTTCTGTAAACAGATCCACTAAAAATGTTACAAGAGACAAATATACTCCATTAACTAATTGGAGAGTTGTTGTTGGGAAAAGCATTCAGTGTACAAGAACATGGCAAAGTTTGAACAGAAGTTGGACACCAAGAGAATTCATTTGTGGTATTTTCAGAACACAGAGCCCTGTGTACTACCAAAATCTTCTGCATTCTGATTGTATAGTCATTTATCAGAGAGATAAGTGTATTGTGTATGCGTGGCAAAGTTTTGGTAACATGGTGGCTACAGGGGTGGCCTCTGTGAGAAGCTGCCAGGAGCTTCTTCCGTGTACAACAGAGCCAATATGGACTCCAAGACCGACCCACTGCTGGCAAGGCAAAGCCCATCAGTGATGGCACTGCACCTCCGGGATAACACATTTAAGAAAAGGAAAAAGATGCTGCACAATGGCTATTGCAGCCAGAGAGGAGAGGAGAAAATGAGAAACCCCTTTCCTCATGCCCCTGCACCACTGCAGGGTGGGAGGTAAAGAATATCAGGAGTGAAGTTGAGCCCTGGAAGAAGGGATGGGTGAGGTGAAAGTGTTTTTAAGATTTAGTACTTCTTTTCTCATTATCATACTCTGCTTTGATTGGTAATAAGTTAAACTAATTTCTGAGTCAAGTTTGTTTTGACTGTGACAGTAACTGATGCATGATCCCTCCCTCAGTTACTGGTGAATGATCACTCCTTGTTCTTATTTCAACCATTTGTTGTATTGTCTCTCCACTGCCCAGCTGAGGAGGAGACTAATAGAGCAGCTTTGGTGTATAGGTGTCCAGCCCACATCAACCCACCACAGAGAGCAAAGACTGAAGGAAATGAAAAGATAGTGGAGAGAAGATATCATACACAAACACAGGCTGCTGCTGAAAGATTAAAAAAAAAAAAAAATTAGTTCTGTAAAAATAATCAGGATTTAGCAAACACACCTGGAAGTCTTGGAGATACAACTTGCACATTTTTTTCAACTAAGGAAACTTTCTGCAGTTGCATCACTACAGGGAAGGTTGTGATAGGCTCAATGATATAAAATTATAGAAGGAGCATTTGAGGTAAGACAGCAGCACTGACACCAAATGTATTCTTTGCAGCTGCATCCACCAAGAGTGACTTTCAGGAGGTTACAGCAATCACAGGTGGTCTGTCACTTTCTGATATGGCATGAGAAAGTTTAAATGATAACCTGAAAAAAAAATAGAGAATTACATGGTATTCAGAAAAGGAGAGTGGTGGCACTGCCAAGTTGTTAACTGTAGCATAGAGATGTTTTGGTTTTTTTCCAAGTACCAGGCTCAGATGGTTATAGGCAATGTAGTGCCTGTTTAAAAAAAAATGGGGGTTGGGGAAAGATCCACAGAACTGAGGATTTAAAAGCCTGATTTCTATACTGGCCTTCTGTAGAGACTGGACTGAAGAGAGAATTGCTGGGCATGGGAATAAATATGCTTTACTCAGGAGAGACAAAATTTTCTTAGAAAATTATTTCCTACAAAATTAATGAACCTATTTAAAAAAAGAATTAAGAAGTCTGTGGAGAAGAGGAACATAATAGAGTCTACATAAGTTTTCAAAGAGCTCCTTGAGGAAACTAAACTGCCATGAAAGTATAAACATTGTTAATTGGCTAAAACATAGAAGACAGACAATGAAGGTGAATGGTCAGACCTAATTATATCAGCAAGAGGAATTCAATATAGATCCAAAATACATAGGAGAAAAACTGTCTTATTCTGTGTAAACAGCAATGATCTTTATCATGTCTTGCACCACTGAAGAATAAGTAGGTGTATGAAAACAACAGGACAGATCTCAATGTTGGTCAAGAAAACAGTATTAGAAAAGGAAGGGGAGAAAAAAAAATTAAACCATAACATGACCTCACATTTTCAATGTTGTGTGCAGACACTCTCCTTACCACAAAAAGATAATGTGCAACTTGGAAGCCAGAGAAGATGGAGAAGGGCAACAAAATGACAAAGCAGGTTGCACCATACGTGTAAGGAATGAACAGACAGTATAAACATTTATATGAGTAATGACTAAATGAACTAAAGCTTCTAAAGCTTTAGAAGAGACATGAGACAATAGTACAAAACCCCATGACTAACCGGGAAAGAGCAAATAGGAAATAAATATTATTATTTTCTAATACCAGAAATAAGGGATAGATAAAATCCCCACCTATTAGCTTTCAGTTCAAAAAAAACCTACTTATAATTACTACTTGCAGTTTGAACACATATGGCTTTCAACTTAATCATCACAAAAAAACCATCAACAGAAGTCTAATATTCAGAGGAAATTACATTTCAAAAGTGAAAAGGACCATAGTAATATTCTAAGAGTACAAAAGTTATATGATACAATACAGACTAGTGTTGGCTAGATTTTTGAAGATAATGATAAATAGAAAGAAAATAGAAAGTTTTAGTTCTTCAGCTCTTTTGCCTTATAAATTATAAAATAATTGATTTGATTTTCTTTGTTTTGAGCAATTGTTGACTATTTCCATAACTCAGTTAACTGAATCTATTAATTATTTTGGCTTTTATTTTAAGCCAAGCCCTGATAAATCAAGAGAGACTTCAAGCTGTAGCATTTCTCATGAAAATGTGACAGAAATATGGAGAATGTTCCTTTTTGGTTGTTATATTTACTCTCCATATACCTAATAAACAAGTTTACCATCAGAGTCCCTGAAAACACAATTCTATTTAATATTCACTTTGAAGTAGAGAATGCAATTTACTGTATGCTCGTAAAAGGCCTCACAAAATATTCCATACTATATACATTAATCATAATAATAATTTTGTTGTTGTTGTTGTTATTGTAGTTGTTGTAGGTGTTCTAGTCATTGTTATTATTATTACTATTATTATTATTATTATTGCGATCTTTTAATATTTGTTATTATGGAAGAAGAAGTTCGGCATTGTAGTACCAGATATTTATGTCAGCAAACAGGACTTTAATTAGTATGTTCACTGAATTACAGGAAAAGGAACAGTGATTAACTCTGCACATTTTCCTCTACAGATCTAGAATTTCCAGTCAACTGCTTGTAATTCAAACAACTACTAGATATTAGTCATACAAAATGCTAGAAAAACTGCCAATAATTAGCCTTAAAGAAAGACACTTTGGGCTAAACCACAACTACATGACTATGTATAAATCTTTGATAAAGAGGCAAACATACTTTTGTAGCCACTAGATTCTGTGGAAAAACTTGTAGTGCTGTCAGAAGGAACAGATTTCCACATGGCTGAAATTATTAGTTCATTATACTGTTTATTAACCACACTTTCATTTATTAATCTGTGGATGAAAGCATTTTGATGGGTTTACCTTGGTGGGCTGCCAGACATCCATGAAGTTGCTTTCAGGGCAGAGGGAGAAAATAAGATGGAAAAGCTCACGGGTTGAAATAAAAACAGGGAGATCAATTACCAACTATCATCACTAACAAAACAGACTTGACTTGGGGAATCTAATTTATGACCAATTAAAAGTAGAGTAGGATGGGAAAAAGCAAAGGTAAAAACATAGAAGTCTCCTACCACCTCTTATTCCCTGGCTTGATTCATTCCTGACTGCTCTACATTTCAGTCCGCTCTCTTGCTGCACTGCAAGTTTTTTAGCCTTTCCTAAGTACATCTTCCAAGAGATACCACCTCCTTGGCTGAGGGGTCTCAACTGTGTTCTGACATGGGTCCTCTAGAGTTCATTGGAACTGGAAATTTGCGACATCACCCTTCTCTTCCCTCCAGCTGGCAAAATTTCCACCTGCACCTAGCAAATATATGTATAGTGGAACTTGACAATCACTCTGAATATTTGGAATAGAAAACAAGATAATCCTATCATTCCAAAGGCTCGAATTCAATGTTAAAAAGTTGGCTGAATTTATGAATTTATGTTAGAGTTATAAATAAATATGAAGAACAAATTTGCATTAAAAGTACAGTTTGAAACAGAAGTTATTCTTTAATTAATTGCACATATACATAACTGCAAATACACGCACGTGTATCCATGTATTTTATATGTTTATGTACATATACACATACATATAAACATTACTGCCATAGTTCAGGTTTCTCTGTTTTCCTTACTGTGAAGTATGAAAAATGTGTTAATCTAACGGAATATGAGAATTCTGAAGAGACAACACGATGTTCTAATGTAAAAGGTGAACTGTCAATTCCATGTGTATCAGCCTCATGTAATTATGTGGAAGATACATCATGATCAATAACAGTGAGATTTAAGATTGATTTCTCTTTAGTAACAGTTGCAATAATGTCCATAGAATTTGCTTTTACCTTTCTTCGCACACTAAGAAAAATAATAACTTCAAGTGCACAAGAATACTGACTAGTATGTGCAAACATCTTCTCTATCCTTTTTCATTCAAAAATTTAAAGAGATTAATGAAACAACTTATTTTCTCACAATTTGGGAGATAGAAAAGTAGAAGTGCAGCTCTATAAACTCTCACTAGAATATTGAAATTAATTCGTAGAGCAGCAATGAAGAGGTTTTTATTCCCTGTTTGTTTCTTCTCTCCCTCCCCCTTGTAAAGGGCTTAAATTTTTTTAAACACTGTTAAGACCACAGAAAGATTTAGTTCATTATGGTAAACTCTCTAAGAAATCTGCAACAACCTAGGCCTGAATGTGCCTCCTGGATTTTGGGAAATTGGACTGTGAGTTAAGCAACCTGCCTTGAGACAAGATAAAGGTGACACATATGTCCAATTATGTCAGGTCTAAGAAGTAAACAGCGCTGAGGGAGAAGAACATATCCTCAAGGAGAGTGAAACCCAGCAGCTCTCCTGATCCATGGTGTTGCATCAGATCCAGAGTCTGTTGCAAAAGACAGTTTAAACCATTCCCTCCTGCACAGGAGTTGCTTGGCATTCCCATGTGTACCTGAATATATATTAATCCATTGAACTCTGTGTTTGGTGAGACCAACCACCAAGAAGAGCAGGGTGAAGATGACCAGAAGGATGCTGCTGGATCCACAGGGGTGGTGACTATCTTTCTACTTAATCCATCTCTCACTCTCTCTCATTCTCCATTCCTCCCCTCCCGTTCCCCCCCCCGTGTCTATTTCTTTCTATCTCTTTCTGCTTCAAATTTACTGTTAAATAATATCTGTGTTATTGACTTCGGCGTATAGTCTCATTTGCACCTCAATTTGGGCAGAGACGTCTCTCTAACTACCACAAAAATCAGGTCTTGACACCGCCCTCCATCTCCCCCCTACACCCTCAGGAGGCTCCAGCTTACACTAAATGGGTGAAACACTATGGTACAGGTAAACAAAAAATGTATCTTTGATGGTTTCACCAAGCCTCCTCTGTCTAACCCTGGTGACTGAGCAGTCTCAAATAAGGAAAAGAGAGTATTTTCACTACTTTTCCAGTGGACAAAATTGGTAGAATTTATAACCACATTAGAGCTTGAAACAATAGTTTAAATTACTTTCTTGATACGGAGAGATAATATTGTAGAAGACAAACTCTAACAAAAAAAGCAATGTTACACATGAAGTTACAACTGAATAGGAAACACTCCTTTCAGTTAAAGTCATTAAACAAAGTGGTCTGAGATGTGTTTTTACTTTGTGATTGAATCACCATACCTGTGTAGCTGATTCTGGATCCTGTGGCTCACATTGAACAGACAGAAGCACACTACATCTCATACCCCTCTGCAGGCATCAGGTGCATCACATGCAAAACCAGCAAGGATATGGTGCTTGTTCACTGCTCCTGCATATACGTCCTTTCAGCTCTCTCTGTGCCCTAAATCCAGCATTCTGGAGGAAATGCCTGGGCTACTGATGGTCCACATGGTTTACCTTCATGAGAAACAACGTTTGTACAAATAGAGAATAAAAATTAATCACTTAGGTCAAGGAAAAAAATATGTGAAAGCTGAAATGAATCAAGTTGAACAGGTCACCTGCATCATGAAATTATGACAGGGCAAATTTCTTGCAGAAGCAAAAAACCAGAATTCAGGATGAATTACTCAGGCTACATGAACAAATGTCTTAAAAAGGAGACATGAATAAGTATTAAACAAGCATGAGTCTTCAACTGGGAGAAAAAACAACAGTGGCAGTCTTCATAACTCTTGTCAGACATATGTTGCATGTGTTTATGATTTTCTGTGTGTACATGAATGTAGACATAGGACTGTTGTAGGATTCCAGCGCCAGTGCTCTCCCTATCTGGTCTTGATAAGGGAAAAAAAAAGTGATGTAACTGCAACAATACTCAGATAAAACACTACAATTTCGTCTTTGACAGTGGCACAGAGTGCTTGATTTGATCCTGAATGTCAGAAATGCCACAAGCAAATGCCATTTCTAAGAATGCACAGTTTCAATTTTAGCCATCTTGAGATCATTTCTTAGACTAAGTTTTAATGAATATTTGGCCAGAGAAGATGGCAAAGATCAAGACAATAATTATATTGAAAAATTTTGGATACAGCTTCTTAGGGTATTCCAGGAATCAACTGCTTCTGGGTTTTAGTTTTAATATACAAGGGAGATATTGATTTTCTATTTCAACCTTAGACTCCCAAAAATATTGAAGATAAATAATTAAAGTGCAGGGACAAATCATCCTAGGAGATTAAGCAGTTCAGTTATGAAAAGGTCAGCTTCGTACTGATAATAAACTTTTGATTACTTTTCTAAAACCTATATGTAGAGTTACACAAAAAAATGGACATCTTGAAAAAAAATCTTATTGTTTATCTGGAAAAACATTACAGAATATGAAACTTTACTTCCTCATCAACCAACTAATCTGTTTTCTCCATTGTTCCCTGTAAAATTAAATGTTTAGGTAGAAATAAATGTTTAGGTAGAAATTAAATGTTTAGGTAGAAATAATAAATTACTAGAAGTAATTCTAGTACATAAAGAGAAACAAATACATATTTTACATGTAGGCTTCTGTACAGGAAGAGAAAGGTGTCTACAGATTTGTGATATAGCTTTTTATGTCCAAGTCCCTAACATTCAGAGGCTTTTTTAATGTCTGCTGAAATTCTTTGGAGTTATTAAAGTCACAACCAATTATGTACACAAATTAACTTAACATCTAAGAGGAAACAATTAAAGCTGGATTTACTAATCAAGAGTCTAATGGCTAGTGGGATCTTCCACTGGTGGTTGGCTTCAACCTGAGAAGACAGAGGAATGGAATATGTTGGAATCCATTTTTACAGACTCATAAACAGTCTAGTGGCAGAAATAACAGCACTCCTATTCTTCAATCCCCCATCTCCCAGTGGGAGCTACGAGGGAAAATATCTTAGAAAATCTTTCCCCAAAAAAGAATGAAAATACTTTTAGTTTTAAATGGTTTCTGCAGAAGACATAGAGGTCTGAAGGACACACTGTAGACCAAATAAATTTGTAATCTGCAGAACTGTGAATGCCATATTCTTTGTGCCACATTTAAGAAAGAGATATCTTTTCTGCTTTCAAATGTTAGACTGTGCAAATACTCCCTCCTTAGAGGGAAACAAAGGCTTTTTATCTCCATCCATAGACACAGATGGGTCATGAGAGCAGAGCAAAAAAGCCACGTTATTTTATATCTCCATTTCCAAGTTTTCAACATAGTCTGTAACCAAATGATGATCCCTACCAATGTTCCCTAGACACAATAATTCACTGAACTGGCTGATTTTTATCTCAATTGCTAGGATCTTTTTCTGGGGCTCAAGGCCTAGGAAAAACCTGATAGATGATGTCTAGGATGAACCTACCTTAGTTGGTGCCCTGAAGCTCATTATACATTAGCATGAGGTGCACTGTGAGATATCAGAAGAAAAATATTCCAAGAAGTTTGAGGATATGTTGGACAAGGATAATGCTGGCTTTTTAACAGCTACGTCCCTTTTCCTTAAATTTCAGCATTGCAAACAGTTTTAGAAAGATGATGTCCTACTGAAATCTCTGTTGCTGCTGGCCTTATTACTCTCAATCTTCCAGTGTCTATGAGTATCTTATCTTGCTTTACTTCCTTTCATATTCTCCTAGGTTTTTTTGTCAGATCATTCATTATATTTTATGCCTCTTTTTCTACATATTTTTGGTAATTCTACAAATATCCCAAAGAGTCTACCTCAAATTGTATGTGCCTCTTTCTTAAACGTTCAGAATCACAGGAATATGCATAAACAAGACCATGCTTACTCTGAGTCTACATAAAATAAACTGGTCAGTAAAATGTTGCCTTCTTGGCAATATCTTCTCAGTCTTACAGAGAAAGTCTCATATTCCCAAATCAGCTTTAATTTGTTTTTTAAAGATCTTCAGTTCTGTTTTCAAACAGAGCTCATTTTCAATCTTTCAGCTAAATGACAATAATTTTTTTTTTTTAAATTGTGTGTATAGATATTGTCTGGGTTTTGTACACACAAGTTAGTACAATCATTTCTCTTTTAGTTTGAAATTCAAAAAATTCAAACTATCCAAAAATTTAAAAAACATCACATCACAAGAAAGTACGTAAGTAGAGAAAATCAGCTAATCTTCTTTTCATCATTAGGGTCTTTTCAAAAAAAGCTGATTTATCTTTATTCTTCTATAATTGAAACTTTCATATTTTACATTGCTATTCATTTGTAAGTTAGAAGTTGAAGAAATTAGTACCCTTGTAAAATACACATCCTTATTTTCTTCATCACAAACATAAATTAAAAATAAATCTCTCCAGAGTTTGTAGTTGCCATCGCTATTACCCAAACATTTTCTCATATTCATGACATATCCTGAACTCATGGAATTTGCTGGTTTGGGGATTTTCAGAAAGCTATGACAATCATTTTTGGAAGAAAAGGTACTTTTTTAGATGCATATCACAGACTAATTATCAGCCTGTCTTCTGAATGCACCCGTTGTTGTGTTATGGAAGCATATGATCTCAGCAAGCTAATTCTCTTTTAGTATCATAGTATTTGATGTTAGAGAGAGCAAAATGAAGAAGCAGAGAAAGAATTCCTGATGATGGTAAGGAAATCTAGATACATATTAAATTAATAGCTCAAATATTTTAAATACCAAAATAGATGTTTTAAAATTATGTATGTGAGCTTAATGAGATAATGAGAAGTCTTGATTTGTTCTATGCAAAAATGAGTTCAGTGCCTCTAATGTAAGTATTCTGCTGCTATTGGCCTGTGAAGACAATGAATCCTAATGGATTTGGAGCAGATCTCTTTCCTCCAAAGTTCATAAGTGATAAACATTGTTACTGTCTCTTCTCC
Organism: Corvus brachyrhynchos; assembly: GCF_000691975.1. Classification (NCBI taxonomy): domain Eukaryota; kingdom Metazoa; phylum Chordata; class Aves; order Passeriformes; family Corvidae; genus Corvus; species Corvus brachyrhynchos. Next base: position 5,801,922 of record NW_008237229.1, on the reverse strand, counting down.
CACTTCCTCTGTGAGTAGTAGCTAGATTGCATAGGTCTTTTTGGAACATCTTTTGTGCCAGTGTCACATGACTAGTTGACAAATGTGTGCTTCATTCTCCTCTTTTCTTTGGTCTTCCCATTTACTTTTACAATAAAAGAACTGTTTGCTTAAGGGGAGGTTTCTTTTCTGTCCTTCTACAAAAACAAAATTCCAACATAACTAATTCTTCTCAATAGCTGCAGTGTTCACTATCTAACCTCTCATATTACACTGAATAAATATTCAAAAATAGATTTTTATTAAAGTAAATGAAAATATTTCAGTTATTCGTTGTAATTACAAACATTTAAGATCATATAAAGAATACAACAGTTAAAAAAAAGAGCATGGAACTTTCTTTACCTACAAAAAAGAACGGGCAAATTGGACAGAACTTTGCAAAGGTTCCCATGCTCATAGGACTGCAGATTTTGGTTTAAAAAATATAGCTTTTTGGAATCTATAATTAAATGCAAGGCAAAGGACAAGACATTGAATAAATTTGTTTAAAGACCATGGGACAATGATACTAGTTTGAAAAAAGAATATATATTTTACTTTACAGTAGCTGTTAGTCTTTTCAAGCTATTTTCACTAAAAGACTCCTAGAATGACTTGTTACCTAACTTTCCAACAGTGGTAGCTCTACCAGAATTACTGGCCTAGTCTTCCTTTTAAAATCAATGGAAAGATGTTAAGCATGTCTCTCAAATATCTACCTCATAACAACATAAATCATATATTTGAAATAACTCTTGTGATTTTAAATGGAGACTAAATGACTAGCTCGTATGCTAACATCTGAAGTTTGATGACATATATTCAGCTCAAAAATCTAGATGGTAGTTACTATGAACATCATAAAAAAAAATTCAAATGTATGGACCTACATGTTCATAAAAGACTGAAACTCAGCTATGATTCTGAGAATAATATATGTAGGTTTGTTCAAGCAGTCTCACACTTTTTAGACAGTTAGTACCTCTCCAAAGTATTTGAAAAAATTTGCTAGACTGTTTCTCCACAGTGGAATGTGTAAATTTTGTCCATCCACTCCTAGAGTGGGAAAGAAGGGATAAGTCTTTCTTTTCATAGTAATACCATTCAGTCATTTTACCTACTTATTTATGAGACAAATGAAGTTGAAATGGAGCTCAATCTTATAAAATTAAATCCATGTTATTAACTTGCATGATTCAAACACGTGCATTGCACCAGTCAGTGCTAATAAGGATGTTTACTTAATAATAATTCTGGCTTCTCTTTGTGCTCCATAGTGACAACTGAGCTGGCTGTGGATAAGGTTAGCTGGACACCAGAATCTCCATAGTACCCAATAAATTTGCATTCTAGCTGGGGTAAAAACTTATTCTAGGAAAGCCAATTCACCCTTTGAGGAGAATGACAGGCTGATGTAGCTATACTGTTCTTGTGCCTAAGCATGCTCTTTCAGAGTAGCAGCACACCTTCCTGTATCTCATAACATACATCTACAGAAGCCTAGTAAACAACAGGCTGCTCCAGTTTCTGTTGAAGTCAAGGCAAATGATGCAATAAATTCCTGCAGGAAGACTTTTGGAGTTCTCCATGAGCACACAGTGCATATGCCATATAACAAATAACTTTGCAAGCACGTTACCTATAACAGAAATATTGTACTTTGATTAAAAATGAAAACATATAGAAAGGGGAGCAAGATATATATGTGTAGCAGACAGTCACTAGAGAATATGTGTCACAATAGTTCTGAAAGTTAGAACCGGCAGCTCCTGTCAAAAATACACATTTATATAATTATTTAAAAGGGCTGAGTTCTCCATTGTTGTAGACATTGCCAAGACAAGATAAGCTTATGACAGGCATATTGAAGCCATTATGTAGAATATTGTTGAATTTATGACAGGCCATAACTCTTGTGCAACTCTCCTTGCATATTAATACAGAATTCTGCAGACAGTTTTGAAGAAATTAAATGCTCTGACGGAATAAATTTGGCTTTTGAGACAAAGACAAAACATGGTTTTCAAAGCTTCCTGCTCTCTCTGGTAGTGAAAATATTAAATTACAGTGCAATGGTGTTTGTTGCCTCTGACAGAGGATGCAGCTCATGTGATGCATTGCAAATATGTATCCTAGACAGCATGCCAGATATTTCAATTTAAAATATTATCAGGGTGTTGTTGATTTTTTTTTTTGGGGGGGGGGAGGAGATGTAGGGTGGTTGTTTTTTGTTGGTTTTTTTGGTATTTTCAAATACAAAAACTTAAACAATTATGTGTAAAGCCCTAAAATAAGTATCCAAATATTTTGTAGACTAGTCAAAGAACTAAAATTTGCCTTACTGAATCATAACATAAATGACTACTCCCAAAATTTTCTAGTGGATAAATTTAATAACAATATCAGTCTCGGAATCCAATAGATACTACTCAGGATTCCACCTGTGTGCAAATCAAATGCCTTTTGCAAAGAACTTGCAAATTCATCTAGAATCATCATCACAATGAAGGAATATTTTCCATTTTAATGGTGTTCAATAATATAAGCCACTGAACAATTACTCTGAATTTGGAGCTCAGAAGCACTATGTCACCCAGATGAAAACAGATGAAAAAGATCCTGATTCATTCTACATTACAGAACTGCACACTTAAACCTCTAAATCTACACAGAATGAGTTGTATATGTATCTCCTCAGAAGTGGTAGGTTCGATGTCAAAGATTGATTGACCATAGGATTAAATTTCATGGGTACAAAGCATATCTCCTAATTTTTGATGTAAACCCAGCCCCTTATAAACACAGTACTCCTGCAGAAAAGGAAGCAGGGAAGCAGAGTGCTGATAGATCAGAACCTGAGTGAAATGCTTGGGAAATAAAAGTTTCTTAAGAACATGCAAAGGTTAATTTCCAGACACTGATTTAAAACAACTAAATAATTTTACCAGCTATTGGATAAAATATCTGCTATCTATAAAGTCTTTGAAGTGCTTTTCAGGCCTGTTGTCATCTACTGTCCCAGTTCTTATTATGTCTTCTTGAATTATTTGAAGTAGATTATCTTCAACTAAATATTTAAAAATCCTATTTTAACTCAGAATCATTTAGAAAAAATACTCAGGTTTGACGTTTCTATAATACATATGCCTTGACTTGAATAAATCTAACAATCCATAAATTGTAAGACATTGAACACAAAATGTCTTTGGCCAGAAGCCTGATTCACAGAGGCTGTATTTTTTAAGTGATTTAAAAAAATATTAACACAACTTCACTGTAAATTTTTACCTTTTTTTTTCTTTTTATTTATCAATAAGGCTCAGTCTGTAGAACTTACTAGTATTAATGAGGTCAAAAGCTCTTCAACTAACACAAATTTGTGTGACTTTAAAGAAATACTACAGGAGTTCAGACTGAAGATAAGTGGGAAGGGTGAGCCATAAGAACCAACACTCAAGCATCATAATGCTTCTTTGGGTTTTTATGTTTTCAGTTGTGTGTATCTCTGTGTGTATATGTAAATGTGACAAATGATTTTTCATCTCTATCTCCGTGCTGACCTGATTCCTTTAGCCCTTCTGATTCACAGAAGCCATGGGCCTTTACATATCTTACAATATTTCTCCACCTTGCAAAGGGGTCTGAAAACTTCCTACCGTAAGGAATAATTAAGTCACTGAAACATGAGGAAGACCTAACAATATTTTGCAATGTTCAGCTTGTATGTGTATTGCTTTCCTCTACACAGAGGAGACTGGAAAATGCCTGTGACCAATGATTGTTCTTCCGCTTCAGAAAAAAATTCCATGGAATAACTAACAAGTCTTTCCTTTTTGGAGTTTTTACTTTTTTGTGTATACTTTAGAAAACAAATTGCAGCAAGGAAGATTGGGAAGCTTCCCTCGGGCCACAGGCTGTAGTGAGTTGGTCTTCACCACTTGAATGATGGATCTATTACTTCTATTACTTCCACTATGTTGCTTTGAATGGAGTTTAAACCACGCAAATTTCAAAGTCCCAATTTACCCAATTTACTTTGATAAAACAAAGTTACTATATAATGAAAACATTTCTACAAAAGAAAGAAATTTTAAAAACCCACTACTTTAGTACATAAAGGTGGAGCTCCTCTTTAGGCAAGTCATCTCCCCCCTTCAAGTCTCACCCACAATGGCGAGTTGTCTGAATTATCTTACACTACTGTCTTTCAAAATGCTCCTTCTTGCCTCTTATCTGTCTGCCTTATCAGTATTCTGCATATTTTATTTTTGCAGAAAACTTTCAGGCAGTTGTAGAGAGTGATAAGGTCACTCCTGAGTCACCTCTTCTCCAGGCTTCTCCAGAACATCAGAGACCAATCATCTGGGGGCCGGGGGGTGGAGAGAACGTGGGGTGACAGGACAGTGACCACTGGGGAAGGCAAGGGATGGAACAAAGGAACCAGGAACAAGAGGGGTATCAAGCAAAGGAGAACTATCTTGAACATGGACTTAAAGGGGGTAAAGGGTGTGGTCTTAGACCTCTGAGCCTGCCCACCAGTGGACCTCCACTGTTTTGGGGTCCTGTGGCTCTTTGGTCATTCCTGCAGCTCCTTGGTCACTCCTGCAGTGGTCTCAACCACTGCAACAGATACAGTACTCAAGGTGTGGCCTAACCAGTGCAAAATCATCCTCCAAACCATCCTCCTTGTCCACTGTGCTGACACCTTCCCTGTTCGTCAAGCAGGTCCCAAAGAAAGGTTTTTGCCATCATTTAAACTTATGTATTCCCTTTGCTGATATAGCTCTTTGTGAAGTTACGTCTTTTCCTTTCATCAGAGGAATTTTCATCATGGGAGGAGGTAGATCCTGGGAGGAGGTAGATCCTGATAACACAATAAGGAAGTAAGATCAGTCTTGAAATAAAATTTAAGGTATCATTTATCTAAGAGATAACAGATAATTTTTTTCTCTTATTTTATAAAGGCATGATATGACACTCTATCACTGAATTCTGCCTGGATGAAGTGTGACAGGTACCAAACAATTGTGGGTGTTTTGTATTCAAACGGGACTGATTACAGGCAGTAAATTGAGAAAACCTACACCATCCTCAGGCACTTTCATATCTTTTTTTTTCCCAAAACCAAAATCTGCTGGTGCTTTTTTTAACAGTCTGGAACTTCTGCTCCAAAAATTACTTTGTTTCCATAAAGTAAGCCTTAGAGAAGCAATGCAAGGTGACTGAATATTTAAAATCAGAATTTATTTTGATTATTTTCATTTGATTTCAGTCAGAGAGTGGAAGCTGAAGTGAGGATCCTTACCCTTTTAGGATGGTCATGAAAATTACATTCTTTATTAGCATTTGGCCATATATTGCTTCGAGGAACATTCAGGACACATGATGAGTTCAATGGCTACATCTGCTGCAAGAAATTAACAGCAGAAAATTAAGAATGAAAAATCTCTCTCTGATAAATGAAACTGATAACTGGGAACAACTCAATAACCATGGGCTACTCAAGAGCATTTGGTGGTGACACACTCCTGAGGACCCATATTTAGCCCAGTCCAGAGGTTAGCCAGGATACACAGAAGGACAGAATAGACTCAGCTGTGACAAGGATGCAAGTGATATCTGAAGAACAACAAGTAGATACTTTGCAACATTTCCCTATTTAAGGGTAAACTCCTACTACAGCAGAAAAGAGGTAAGGACCCCAAAACTGCATTTTAATAGACTGACACAGAATCAGGATCCTAGACTTCTCCATTATTTCTGTCAACTTGAAGAAATTGGAAAGAAATATTTCAAACTAACAAAGTTGTGTCATGAAATTTGAAATCTCTGTGTTAGGGCACATACGGCAAAGCTAAAATCAGAAAAAAAAGTGTCCAGCAGTGGTGGAGTCCACATAGTAATCCCATAATTTAGCATTTTCAATTATGTCAAGTAGGAAAAGTCTGCTCACAACATCTCAGTGAACAAATCTGGATATAAGTCAGCACCACTTCCTGTAGGACTGTGAATGAGCTAAAGCACAGCTGATTTTTCACTGAACTACATTTCTGGCCATACTTATTTACTTATTTCCTCAGCTTGAAATTCAGCACAGCTGTTCAAGCACCAAATTTAAGGCTTTGGACTTCAGAAAAGTAAAATGTACTCACTGTTTTAGGTTACAATGTAAGATGTAACCAAAAGTATGTATTCTATCCCCATCTGTTGAAACCAGGTGGGGCAATGTTCTTTATCGCTTCCATGACACATCCCTGATAACTCCCTCCGGAGGGAAATCTTCTGTTAATGGGCCATCCAGCCTCACTGCATGGCTCATAAAATTATATCATCCCAGATATAAGATGGAGTTGCTCTGCCCAGAGGGAGGAACCAAGCATTGCTACCTGGATATAATCTGAGGTTTGGAACACCACACTCAGCCCTTACCTACGGGATTCCCAGAGGACAAGAGCTACAAAAACACCACTGGACCTCCAGGGGAAGACCAGACCCTTCTACAGGATCACTGTTTCAACACAACCACATCTATCACCTCAAGAGGACTGCAGCCTCCATTTAATTGGGCTGGTACCACCACCCTGCCCAACAGGGTGTCAGGTTGTATCCTGACATTGTCAGTGTTTTTGTACTATTGCATTTAATTTTAATTTTCCTATTAAATTGTAGTTCTGATTTCGAGTCTCTCACTGGTTTGCTTTCAAACTAGTACACTCACAAAATAGGGAAAGTTTCTGGCTCTAGTAAAGCAGTAAGAACATTTCTCTGTGTACAAGAGATCAAGAGAAAGCAAAAGCTCTGTCTAGTTCCTGCCCTGTACACGTTTGTGGCATTAGTAGTATCTCTGTACAGCTGAACTCTTTAGACATTTGTAACAGCCAAAGAAAATAACAGAAGATCACGGGGAAAAAGGAACACTGTGAACAGTTAAATGTTAATAAAATGAAATCTGTACGAAGAGCAAGAAGAAAAGGCATCATGGAAAGAAAAATGAACACCTTAAAAAAGAACACTGAAACACATATTAAAAACTGGGGGGAAAACATAGGTCACAAGTAAAAGTTTTACTCAAGCAAGGAAGATGAAAAAAAATACTATTTTTTTCCCTAACAGAGTCAAAGCAAGTATTCTTCAGAAAGTTTTGTGTTGTATTTTTTTCAAAGTGAACATCGTGGAAAATTGAAATGTTTTATTTAAAAGCTAAAACCCCAATGGATGCTTGAGTGCATAATACTGCTCCTACAGTTGTGTGAAGATTGCCGCTTCTGTTATTCCAGACTTTTGATCATCCTTTGCCCTTTTTCTCTCTTGGTAAAACTTTTAGTTTCCACTGATGCAGTCCATCAGTGACAGAAATGGAGACAACTGATTTTAAAATTAGGTTTGAAAGGATTTGCTTTATAATAAAGAATGAGAAAAGTAATTTTTTTTCTTTTTCTTATTTACCCTTTATTCATGCTCTGTTTTTTTAAATTATTTTTTCCCCTTCTAATGTTAATTTTTAGCCACCTCTCTCCACTTCTTCAGGACTGCAGTATAGTCGCTACTTCTGGGCCTCTGGTAGTAATTTCTGTCCATTTTAAGCCTATTCATACTCTACGGTGCACATGACAGATAATTTAGAAAAGGCATGTCTACTATCTGTGTATTTTTTGATACTACCAAATAGTGCTGTCTATTTGGTGGTATCAATTCTAGCATAAAGATCCAATCATGTAAGTCCTTATCTAGACTCCTTTCAACTAAGATTTGATTATTAAAGTTCTGATGGCTGAATTTACTCATATAGGTAATATCACCAGGTTCAGTAAAATTCTTCATTAATATAAATTGATCACAGGCAAATTTCAGAAACATTTTTTATACAGGATAGATAATTCATGTATTTAAAGAAAAAAGTTTCATTTCTTAAATCAAACCAATGGAAATTCTAAATTTAAATGCATAAATAGTCAAATTATACAGGCTGTGCTCTAGTATGAAGTGTTTCTTTTCAAAGAAATAACACCTTGAAGTTTCTTTCTATGAAGTCCTGACTTCTGCCTCAACAGTTATCACATGTTTTATACTGAATATGTTTTATATATGTTTATGGATGTATTTTATACTTTTGATATGTTTTATACTTTTTCCATTGAACCTTAGTGAATTTACAAAAATTTCTATTGTATTTGGACAATTTAGTGCATGACTTCTCATTCTTCAACAGTTCTCTTAAGCCAGACATTTATTGATTTTGCAAGTGACAAGATAAGTTGCAGTTTTCTTGTGAGTTCACTTTCTACTCAAGCTGAGTATACTGAGCTAAAAAGTGATCAAAATACAAAATATCACCACTGGGCTAAATAGCATTGGAGAACATGAATTTTTCTGAGGTCATATTCTCCTCTCCTCTCCTCTCCTCTCCTCTCCTCTCCTCTCCTCTCCTCTTGTCCGTTCTTTCCACTTCCATTTTCTGCTTTCCCTTCTTACATCTGCCTTCCATCTTTCCTTTTTCCCCTTTTCCCTCTTCCCTTTTCCATTGTAGTTACTCAAGTCCTTCCACCATTCAACTAATTTAAACTATTGTCTTGTGAAACTATTAATGGCCTACAAATACATATGTTCTCATCATCTTTTAAATGTCCCAGGCCTTTTTTTCCTCATACAACAGCATGGAGTTTATACTAATTCTCAACTTATCAATGATATTATAAATTCAAAATTAGTTGCTTAGCTCTAATGAACCCAAAATGCAGTATCTCACATTTATTTCCTGGATGGAAGAATTTATAGAAGTTTCTAGTGCACATAACTTAATAGTCATTTAAAAATCCAGATGCAAATGGGATCTGTTTTTCTATTCGTACACACAGTTATTTAACTGTAAAAGGTCTGTGAAACTGCATAAATTACATTCTTTATAAAATGCTCCCACCAGCCTTACATTAGATTTTGAGTTGAATTCAGTCAAGTCTATCAGTAGCATTAACAAATAGTTTGGGAATTTTTATTCTTTACTTGAAACTTCAAGAAAACCATACTAAGCTATTAGGAATCTCCATTAGCACCTGGATTTGCCTTTTAGAGATAGTCCCTTATAGAGCTGCTACTGTGTTATTTTAATGACACCAGTCCTGCAATTAAGCCTGAATCAACAGAAGAACATGATGACTTCGTTCTAAATTATATACTTCTAGACTAAAAAGCTACAGTAGTAGATCTCATAGGGTATTGTCCACCTCCTTATGTATCTTCATGTCTTCATTAATGCAAATGGCATAATTTTTCATTGGAATAGAGACACATTTCCCACTATCAGAATCAATTTTTTCAATTCCACACTATTCAAACTCTTTTACTGTATTTCAGATTCAGCTGCCTGAGAAATCTTTTTTTAAAGTATGAAAAAAACCCTTAAAATTGTGGACTATTTCCAGAAATATGGAGCAAAAATGCAGACTTTTTCCCGTTACAGCATTCTGGAAGCCTTATCTTGAACAAATTTTGGTGCCTGGTCCTGTTCAAGGAGCTAGATTTCAAGAATTCACATCAGTGTCATGTCACTTTTTGTTCAAAAACAATAAAAACACAGAATATGGAAGACTTCAGAGGTAGTAAGGACCTGCTCTGATAATTTACTGTCACAGTTCCTATGAATGGTTGGTTTGTAGATGTATTCACACAGAGCAATATATCCTCACGGAGAATCTTCCTGCAACTCCAGCATGTTTCACCTGACTGCACTGGACTTCCTCGGACACAGCTGAGTGTAATGGTTACCTTTCACTTTTGAACACTTGTCCTCACAGGGAATTAGTGCAAAATAGCTTTTGTGCTCTGAATTCCTGAGGTTTATTTCTTCTTTGTAGTTGTGTCCCAAACTGAGCTATAGGCTGCTTGGTATGATTGCCTGTTTTTTAAGATTTTCTAACTTTGAATTACATGACCTCGTAAACTTGATGATGTTTTTTCAATGTAAGATTCCATGCAAGACCAAGATATTGCCTAGATTTTTCAAGATGAGGTTAGGAGATGGGTGTGATACAGCTAGAACATAGTCACATTTTATTTTCAGTCTTTGCCAAAAATAGGACTCTCTAGTCTACAAAACATCTATTTTTTATGATATGGAAGAAGATGCATTTGCCAAGAAAACTTTTAAAAAAGCACCTAAAAATAATCCTCTGGAAAATAGCTGTTCAAAGTCCTTTATTTTGCTTTTTCTCTAAGCAACACATTAAAGAAATTAAAGTAGGGAGAAACGTAGTTCTGCTTTTTCAGCAAAGTATGTTTCCAAAACCTGGCACGTGAGTCATCATTCTCAACTGCTTAGAGATTTGCATAGCATCTAGTAAATTTTTTACAGAACTGAGAGATGATTTTTTATTTATTAACATTATGAATCTTTCTATAAAATGAACAGCTGAGAAAAGCCATGCTTTAACAGCCCCAGTGAAGAGCCTACCCCAAAAATTTTGGTTGAACACAGCAGTTTCATGTTCCACCAGGTCTCAGAGGAGTAAATTATGACACAGAACACAGTCTGTCTCTCCACAGCAGTCTGGTTATACCATTATAAGTCCAGGACACCATTCATTTAGGCTGTCATGCATTGTCCTGTCCAAAATGACATCCTAGGTTTTCCATAGCCAAAAGAGAGAGAGTTACATCATTCTCAGATATATGCCTAAGGTAGATAATGTTCCTCTCTGTACAAGAACATGTAGAAACCTGTAGAAACATTTTTTCTGTAGAAGCTATAGGTGATTAAATATTTAGGCAGCTAACCTTTGGATTATTAAACTGTGGAGAGAGGGGGGGAGGGGAGGAAGTGTGCAAGTTGCATTCATCCCTTTATTATTTATGGATCCTCTTCCTGGATAAAGAAAAACTGAAGTGAAATGTCATAACTTATTGTATTGTATAGTAAATTTCCTTTTGTGAAGTTATTTTCAATTTTTGAACTAGACAATTAAAAGCATTTCTTTTAAAGGCAGCAAGGGAAACAAGAAAACATCTAATATGTTTTAAATGTTGAAGAATTAAAAATTAATATTCTGGAGACCAAGTCTGTATTGGTGTTATACAGACATTCTTCATTATCCTGTACACAAATTGAATTGCCTCTCTTACTTGCAAAATTATACATTAAAAAGAATTCAAGAAATCATTTCCCATGAGCAAGCTGACAGTTGAAAAAGGCAGAAACAGAAACTTACGTGTGACTTAATTACTTTTGAGAGAGAAAGGCAGAGAGATATATTTTCTCTACCTCTATTTCACCCACTGTTTTTGAAAATCTATTCTACTTGAGGACATCAAAAGTACTGAAAGGAGAACCATGTGCTATGGTGTTTCCCAAGTCCATATTTAAGAGCACAATATTTGTTCTAAATGCTGGAAAGGACACAGAAATGAAAAATAAGTGTACAAACAGTGCTCTCAGATTTTTGTTCTTATGAGGCATTTCTCACCTCAGACTACACTGTAGAGGGATTCCTTGTGGAACAGGGGCATATAATACCCCTGGAAAGATTGGCCAACCCAGGGTTGCTGAGGAAAAACCCCCGAACTGGCCCCTGGCTGCAGGCAAGCCTGGAAAGCACCTGGCTGCAGGCAGCTCTGAAAGTCCTTGGCAAAGTTATACACTGGTCGTCTCCCCCACGGATTAGAGGCCGTCTAGAGGGACTAGGGCATGAATCTTTGCAAAAGTAGATATAAGCTTGTATAGGTAAACAATAAAGCAGAGAATAATGCTCAAATCGTATCGGTGCATGGGTTGTTACTCTGGCCAGTTCTCGAGCACTCGGGCCCCCCCCCCAAAACTACACGTAGTCCCCAGTATAGACTTTTGAATGAAAGTCAGACAGAAATAATTTTCCCAAAGTAGACATTTTAATGAAAGGAAAAAAGAGACCTACAGCAGGTTTCTGGGAAAGCCACTGTCCTGAGTCCTCAATAGTACTTCTAGTGGAATATGTTAATGACAAACAACAAATTTTTTCTTTTTCAATTATGAAGACATCCAGGGCACAAGCGCCCAAAAAGTGGTGACAGCTGAAACAGTTCTTTAGAGTTTATTTGCACTTTCATGTACCGTGTTTGCAATCTGTATTGGGTTCATAATGGAAGATCTAATGGTCCTCCCAAGGAGGCAGAAGACTGCAGCAAGCAGTGCATCTCTGAGGCTGTGCTTTTTGTTATCACTCTTCAAGTACGCTTGATTTAGGGCTCATACTCATCTCAAGTAAATCTCTACAGAACAGATACCAGAAATATAGGCTAAGCCTGGGAAAGATTATGACCCCACACAAATTGCTTTTTGAATGAGAATATTTTATATTCAAGCCTTGTTCCAGGATGAAAATCCTTCCTTGCAGTTGGAAATTTAAACTGAGAAAGAAAACAAGATATGACACCAGTCTGAGTTGTGCCCACAGAGCTTCAAGGAAATGTTGTTTGGACTCTTCTATTTCACAAGACCCATTATTTGCTATAAATCAAGCTTGTTTGCTTTATTAGTCTAATTGGTAAGAAATACAAACATTGCCTATCATTTTTCTCTTCCCCCTGTAAATATAGCATAGTTTGACAACTGTCTGATAGAACACAAAGGAAACTCTTTACCAGGTACAGTCTAGGATACAAATTATAGTTCTGATCCTTGACTGTCATATCTGCAGTTAGCAAAAGTGAAAACAGAGTACCTAACCTGAATGAAAGGTAATGATAAACCAGAGATAGTAGGTTTCTTGCAGAAGGCTGCACTTTGACTACTGCTGTTATTCACTGGAAGACTTCATGAGGGTCTTTAATAATACACTTTACAGATAGTCTGTTAAAGGCACATCTCCATTTAAGATAAAGGTGCAAACACTATCAGAGATAAGGATACAGAAGCACAGGCATGATCAGAATATGTAAAAAAAGTCTTCCAAATATTGTCACTTTGTAAAAAATTATATTACTGGATTACTCTCCAAAATGCACATAGAACAAAATTCTGGACCCAATGGCAAAATTACCTGTAACACCAGTGTCTGGAATTCTTCTTGTCTCATATTATCACTTTTGAGTTATTCTTCTACACTTTTTTACCCCATATTATCAATCATATAATAAATTCACAGGTACATTCTCAAGTTTCTTAAATTTAATAGTCCCTCATAACACTCAAACGACTTCTTCAATTTTCATTGTAAATATTAATCTTTCAAAACAGTTTTATTGTCTCTGATGATCTTTTAAAGATCTGTGGTATTAAAATAATTAAAACTTGTAAAGCAACTGCTTAATCATCTCACTGTAGCTCGAGGGATGTGCTATATACATTTAAGTTCTGTATTTGGGTGTTTGAATACTACACTAAAAGTTGTTTACAGCCACCTATCATATTTTCTCCTTGCCTTAGTTCACTCTTATTTACACTTCCAGATAATAATAATAATTAAATATATATATATCTATAGAGAAAGAGAGCAAAGAAGACATGAATATTGGAAAATCTTTCCTTGGCTGTCAAATGTGGATGAATGTGATGTGTAGTATGTCATAAACATACTATAACCAATTTGCCAATAAATCTGTTTTTCAGTTTCATTGTAGAGTGCTGTCTTACAAGATCTTCATTCACAGAATCATTCTCACCAATTACTAAAAATTAAACTTACTAATGCAATATAACCCTAAATAAGATAAATTTATTTATATCTTTATAAATATAAATTTATTAAAAAGTTAATGAAATTATTGTTTGTTAATAACAGAATCTTGATTTGTTTTTTTTTAATCTGCTGTCTAAGTGGCATTGTGTAACATCTTCACAATTTTTTAATCTTCATTAATAAAGTGTCCTAACCTTGGGCAGGAAGTTTTGGTGCTATATCTGTATGGGAAGACATACACCCTCTTATCCAAGGCAGCTGTAGATGTCAGGATGCCACAGCTTCAATCTTAGGCTTCTGCCACACAAGAAAGTGGGAAATATGAATGTCTGATATTCCTAACCTTATGGTCTTATGGAATCCTTCACCATTTACAGTTTTTCAGGAAAACAGGCAGTAGCATTATGAAGATCACAGATTAAAGGAATGTCAGAAGAACTAGAAGTATGTTGAATGGCATCTAGGACCTTCTTTCTGAGTAATTTTATTTTTAAAAGAACACATTCTGGTCTATTCCATTTTGTCTGTGCTCTGTACAGAAACAGATGGAAGTTAAGAAGTAGGAATTTACCCAGAGGATGGTTAGGCATTGTAACAGGCTCCCCAGGGAAATGATCCCAGCACCAAACCTGACAGAATTCAATTGTTTGGAGAATACTCTCAGCCAAATGTTGTGATTTTTGGGGTATCCTGCACAGTGCCAGGAGTTGGGCTCAATAATCCTGACGAGTCCCTTACAACTCTGCATATTCTGTGATTCTATGAAATACTTCAGGTCTGAGGGCATGAAACACAAAAATTCTAGTTGTCTTTATGGGATTTTAAAGACACAGGACATTGGAAAATAGTAAGATTAAGAGAAAGAATTGAATATTGTAAAGCACCACGTGTTGCAAAGTGAACTTTAACTCTTACACAAAGGACATGGAGCTACACTAAAACCTTTATAACAGTCACCTTCATTACTTTTTGAGGTCTAGTGAAGAGCAGTTTTAACAAGAGTGGAAAAGCTATATCCATCAGGTCCACTGTTACATTCAAACAATGGCTGAAATCAAACATTTCAGAGATATTGGAATCTCATCATATGTCTGATCACATGGGTTTCTGACATTTAAAACATACACCATAAAATACTATTAGAATAATATTTTTCTTATTTATAATTGTTTTAAGCAGTATAATTGCATCTGTAGAGGTTTCTGACACCTGATTTAAATTGAACTAAAAACATTCTCAGAAAAGGGTCTCAAGTTTAGCTAGATATCAAATGAAAAATATTTGATTTGGGCTCTGCCATTTTGAGAAAATTCACACTGTACAACTAGAGAAACAGAGTCACTTTGTCTTAATGAAAAGTATATCTTTCTTCCCTCCTCAAGTGCTTGCCACTGCTAAAATGGGTTCACTGTTTGTGATACACTCCACAGGCTCAAATTTGCTGACTACAAATATCTTTTCAAGATTACCTGTCATATTAGCTAAGAAAAAAAAAATCAATCTTTCAGAATTTTTTTCCAATTCGTAATACCCAGTTATTAATGCTTAAAAGCCAATAGAATCTTTCACATAAGTAATTATTGCAGAATTATTTCAGTCTAGAATTATTTATCTATGTGGTGAGAAAAAATATTTCATATTTTGGGATACCACACTCACCAACCAAAAATTTTCAGACATTGTGTCAATTGCACTTTATTTTTTTCTCTTGCAAGAAAAGTGGACCGGGAAGAAGAGCAATATCTTGAATGACTAATAGGAAAAATACTCACTTTTTCCATTAGGGAAAAAAACCAACCAATCAAACAAAAGAACCAACTAGTGTTGAAATATTTTGTATTTCAATTGGAAAGAAACACCTGAAAATTTACAATACAATGCAATACAATATCATTTCAGGACATTTTCTTCCTCTTAGACCATCATCACATTTTAGCCAAAAGAAGAGACAAAAGTGCATCAAAAGAAGGATGTGACTTCGTAGAGTGAAGGAGAAAGGACCTGCATCACCTGCTGTGGAAGACATGAATATCAGAGAACAAAAAAAGATGTAATTTAGAAAAGTCAGATGATAGCAGAGTATCACAATGGGGTATTTTACAGAGTTCAAGAAGTATTTGGACAATACTCTCAGGCACATGGTGTGACTCAGGGTATCCCATGCAGGGCCAGAAGCTGGACTCAATGATCCTTGTGGGTCCTTTCCAACTCAGCTTATTCTGTGACTCTGTGATCTTTTTTCAGCAAAGAGTTTCAACATTCAGTTCTTCCATCCAAATTTAAGACAAGATAAATGTTTAAATTTTGGGATTTCTTAGAGAAGAAAAAGTCCAAGTACAAAAATAAAAATTAAAATAAAAAAAGGATACAGACAAAAAATAATGGATAAGATGAATATAAAGTCTTTGTACAAAAGGAAGATTTATAATTCATATAAATTCATACATTCATTTCATAATTCAAATTCATATAATTCATATAAATATAAAAATATAATTCATACAGCTCTAGCAATTGAAAGATTTCTAATTGGGAGGCTTTTAAATAGATATAATTGTTCAGGTAATTACAACAACAAAAAAAGTCAACCCAGTTATTTTTTTAAAAATGCTTTACAATGTTACCTAGGACACTAATTTCTGTAATGGATCTAGAATTTCTATAATGTAGCTGTATAAGTTTTGCAGTTTGAATAAATAAGACATTTCTTTAAATAAAAAAGATATTCTAAATCTGAAGTCTTATTACTTTCCAGATACCTACTTAATATCTGATTTCAATGAAAGCTTCATGACAGCTACTGTGAGTCATCCACATTAATGTAGTATAATAGAGCCTGACTTTCCTTCAGATACTGGGCATATAAAAATGTAAATCCAGTATCTTTTAGAGTTGCTTCTGACTTACTTTTAGTAATCAGACCTAGTGAATATAAATGGTTTGACAAAAGATTTCTCTTAACACTGACTTATCACAGGAATTATGGGCATTAGGTAAGATCTGAATAGAGGAATCCTTTCAGTTGTTCAAAATAATTTTTAGTCATGTGAAAGAATTCAGTTACTGACCTAAATGGCATCTCACATAATGCAAGGAGTTCTAAAAACCCTTGCTCAACTCTGAAATATTTCCATAAAATTCTGCATAATATTTCCCAAGTTTATTTTCCATAGCCTTACCAGTGCTTAATGTAGAATATAAAACAGCCAGTATAAACAGAGTAAGATTAATCCACATATTTTACAAATATGTCCAAAGGCAAAAGAGAAATCCTATTTGTCTTAATTTACCTTTTAAATCTATCTGACCATTCAGACCTTGGCATAATTCAAGGGCATATTGAGAATAGGAAAAAATACCAGAGGAAAATCATTAATTCTAATTAGGTTATTAGTGATGTACAGATTTATAAAAATAATTTTAACCATTCAAAATTTTACAATTATATTTGAACTACAGTTTCAAACATTGCCCTCCCACAGATCTTTTTGCTATTACTTGACAAAAAATACTAATTCAGAAATGATTTCTCAAAAACATTGTTCAGTGTAGTACACGGGTTTTAGGTTAGGACTCATCTCATGCTGCACAGAAAGGGCCATTATCACTTGCAAGCTAGAAAAGCATACATGCTATCTACCTGAAATATGTTTCCTACCGTATCATCTACTCTAGTAATACTGCCAATGACAGAAAAGTAAAAGATTCCAGTATGATGGTGAGATAAGACAGTAGTCTAATTAAAATACCCACGTATTTGGCTTTCCCTCCCCCTGGCTCAAACAGACATGGCAGCTGCGAATGCAAGGACATTGTTTTGGCATCTTCTGTTATAAAAGTATAATGTGGCATAGGAGTTGTAATTTGTTGTCTCGCAAAAGAGAGAAACCAAATGCAGATGTCTGGAGTAATCATCCTGGTTACTTAAGCAGTAGAAGTTTGCAGATGGCAATAATGACTTTTATTGGATCAGCTGATGGGGAAGGGATTTTTATGGGCGGTTTTCAAGTCTTTAAACAAAACAAAAAAAAAAACAAAACAAAAATAGTTAATCAGTAATTTTTTTGTGTGCAATCGTTGCTTTGGTGGAATGAATTGATGTGCATGCTGATAATTATAATTGTCTTCTAAACAAGAGCTTTGCTCCTCTATGGATCATTTGGTTCCCACTCCCAAAATCTGAGTCCTTTTGTTTGTCTTGAACTGACAAGTTTCAAGCTTATTAAGCCTGATAAAGGCATAGTAAAAATGGTCCAAAAGTAGTCAAAAGGGCTCTTGAATAGTGAGAAATTGTTTTCTGTGCTTTTTAAGCACTTAGAACTTTCTAAAATCTGAAGTGACTGTTTATGTTATTTCTGAGCAAATCAAGTTCACTGTTACAGAGGCTGGAACTCCCAGGTAAGGCAAGAAATTGTTCTTATTCTGAAGATTGCTAAATGTCATCAAGACATTTCTAAGTGCTGTATTAAAAAAATATTGCTTTCGTTATGTACCACTCATCCCACTCATCCTTTTTCCTTCGTCCACTAAAGGTTTTGACAAAGTACAACATGTTAGTATTTTTAAATGTCTAAGTGAAAACAAGTTGTTTTCACCTCTATTGTGTAAGATAATTTCATTGAAACTTCAAGAAAGTCATATATATTTTCTTTTAGTCACTTGCATTCTTCTGTAGAAATAAATAATAATTTAAACTGTATGAAAAATGTAGTATTTGTTCTACAAGGTTTTTGTGGTTAAGCCCAAATGGCAAGTAAGTAACACACAGCTTCTCACTTACTCTTCTCCCTGCCCACCCTGGGGAGAAGAATCAGAAAGGAGCAAAATTTGTGGGTTGAGGTAAAAAAATTTTAAGAATTGAAACAAAATATTAAATAATAATATAATAATAATAACTGTAAAGATAAGGAGAGAGGGAGAAAGGAATAAAACCCAAGAGAAACAAGCTATGGACAGCAGAACTGCTCTCCACCCACTGGCTGATGACCAGCCTGACCCCACGCAGCAATCAGCCCCTGACAGCTGATTCCCCCTAGTCTATAGACTGAACACGATGTTCTGTGGTGTGGAATATCCCTTTGGCCAGTTTCGGTCAGCTGTCCTGGCCATGCTCCCTCTCAGCTTCCTGTGTATCTGCTCACTGGCAGAGCATGGGATACTGAAAGTCCTTGATTTAAAGCAAGCTCACTCTTAGCAACAACTAAAACATCATTTTCATACTAAATCCAAAACACCTCACTGTACCAGCTACTGAGAAGGAAATTATCCCAGCTGAAATCAGTACAAAGGGAAACTAGTTAATGTTCATTAATTCTTTTAAGAAATTTGTGCAAAATATTATTGGATGACTGCAAAAAATCCCCAAAACAACCAAGAACAAAATTACCTGAATGCATAGCGTTGCAGAACCACTTGGGTTCCACTATTAAAAAACAATTTTACTGGTGCTTACTTCAGTGGTTTATTCAGGGTTTGAAAGCTAGTTTGCAGTGCACATTCATGCTTCATCAGTTTATAGTTCTGTACAAACTAAGTCATAGCATAAATTGACATGGAAGGTGGTAATCAAAAATCTAAACACACATCATAGTACAGTGTGGCTGGTATATGGTGCTCTGTGTGTGATTACACATTCATATATACACCAAATATTTTTATCCTGCCCACGCAAGCTATATTTTATCAAGTGCTTATGAGTTGTCTATTCTATAGTTCACAAAATGAAAGCTTCTAGAACACAAAAAACATACAAAGTAGCATAGAAAGAGTTCTGTAAATATTCAGAAAAAAAATACAATTACAACTGTGTTCTTTAAGTATGTGTAAATGAAGCATAATAAATAAAGGATGTTTGAGGTTTTTGGTTTGGAGGTTTTTTTCCTGTTGGAGTAAAAAATCATTCTTCATGAACAGCTTAAAGATAACAATATACACCAGCATGGTGAGAGCACTCACGCCTTTCAAAAAGAGCCTGCATTAATTTCTGACAATTGATATTTTACTGCTGCTTCTCATCTTGAAAGTGGTACTGGATCTGAATGTTCTTTTGCCAAAGATGTCAATGAAGTTAGAAAACACTGGCCCTCTTGCAGGAAATAAGTCAAAAGTCATATACAATAGTACTTCTCCCAGTCACTATTGGGACAATAACAACAAAATTTGACCAAGCAGCAGCCACTAGTCATACTCTAATGTAAGAAAAGAATATAGTTGTTCCTTCTTACTTTATACTATTTGATTAAATATAGCTCATCATCTAGACAATTTGGCTTCACAGTAGGGTGAATTGTTATTAAAAAAACCAAAACAAATTAAAAACCACTATCTTTTCCTTATCCTCTATTTTAGTAATCTTGGGTATATGTAGTCCTTGCCTCTGTATTTGGTCTCTAAGACATGAGACTTAAGGAGAGGAGAAAAGGAATAATAAACATGAAGGCAATAAGTAGGAGAGGAAACAGGGAACTCCAAAAGTATATATGACATTAGGAAAACAGCAGCTAGAATTCCTCATGAGGAAAAAATCCTTCCAAAATCAATTTTCAACTCAGGATCCATCATTCACAGCTGCAAACCATAGCTCACAGATCTGTTAAATTGTATATATATCGCAAATTTAAAACATCTGAAGTCTTAATTTTTCACTCTGTTGTGATACTACTATATGTCACAAGAAAGCAGAGTTGTATAATTGCTCCTGCTCCAGAAGAGTTTGTGCTACCTGCTGCTGCAGTATTAAATGTCCTCTCTTGACAGTGGCTTTGCCAGTGTAAGGAGAGAGTGGTGCTGTCTCCTGTGGTTTGGTACTTGTGAAAACATTGACTTCTCCTGCCATGTGTCTACGCTCCTTTGAAGTTTTCCCAAATTGTGCATTATACCACGTGCAGTCATATCATAACCCAATAGCCCACACCTTTAATGGCAGTATATGGATAAATCTCCCTAATGTCACTTGAGAAATTGGTCTTTTGCAGGAAATATGGACAAAATGGAAGAATTGACACAAACTTTACTGCCATCATGGTCCTTTTCCTAAAAATACTGAGAAGACACTTTGACTTTGCAGTTTCACTCAGTGCATATAACAAGTATATTTTCATGGGTGAAGTTATTTAAACAAGCAGAGTGAATGCTTTCAAGCCTTACACATGTATTTAAGCTTGGTATTCATTAGTAAATGCACATCAAAAAGAAGAAAAAAAAGAAATTATCATCCCTACCAGTTCTAGTAACTCTTAACTCTTGGAAAACTGGTGAACACTCTTGAAGTGGCAATGGTTTTTTAAGCCAGTAAATTGAAGTGAGAATGTCATAGAGCTGTAGTGAGCTTTCAGATACTTCAGTTATAGAAAAGAGGGACCAGGACTGCAGCCACAGGAATGATGCTGAGCAATAACACTTGTGTTTTTCAGATTACAGTAAGTGCAATTAGACCACACAAATATACTTGTCAAACAGTGCTGGGTCGATCATAAAAAATGTATTTTTAAATTAAGCCTATTATGAATGTACAAGACCAGAGTGGATATTATTACCTGTGCTTTATTTATTTGTTTATACGAGGCCTTGTTTAATGGAATGCAGACGATGCAGTGGAGGACAGTTGGTTTTGCCTAGCACTGCACTTCAAGGCCAGTGAGAAGCTTCTGACCAACTTCAGTGAATATTAGACTAAGCTTATAATGCTTTCTCCTTCAGCTCTGTTGTTGCAGTGGCATTCCCACTGGAGGCACCGAGAATGATACACGAGCACAGACAGAATACAGATTGAAATACTGGACTATAAAGTGAGTGCTGACAGTACTAGATTCTTAGATTTTTCCAAAATGAAAGGAGTATTGTAGAGATTCTGAGATACCAGAAGTACCTTATCCCCCTGGGAACTAAAACATATTATGCAAGATATCTATCTGGATGGAAGAAATTTCATATCTCTTGTTCTTTAGAACTATGCAATATCTAGATTTCTCAGATTGAGGTCTACAGATCAGATCAAGTAGCCAGCCACCTCTCCCTCCTCCCACTCCCTTGGAATAATAATGAGAGGAAAGGAAGAAAAGTGAGAGATGTATGAAAATCTTGGGAAATGGCAGATGAAAAATCTGAAGCACTTCAGCATCAAAGTGACTACATATTTTTGACAAGGCCTTGCTCATTTAAAATACTAATGGCAGAAATTAAAACTTTTTTTTCTTTTTTAATGGACAGCTTTATGTTTTTATCCACAAAAAAAATCAAGTTGTAATGAAAACTAGCTCAATATGCCATTGACTATGTCAGTTTGGGGTTGTTTCCCTTTATCTTTAAACATATATCCTAATATCTAAGGTAGTCTTTCTGATGCACCAATTCAAAGGAATACCCAATATTGTCGTTTAGAATGGATATTTAAAGGATGCTTCAGATTTTAAAAGGAAGTTTAAGGATGTACCCACATTTTTTATTTAGAATTCCATTCAGTAGTTGCTGTAACTGGTGTCACTAGCACCTATTGCAGAGGAATTCCTTACTGGCATTTGTGGAATTGGAGCGGGACAAAGGGAGAGAGAGAAGCATATATTGCTTTGTTTTGTTTTAATTTTTATTTGTTTTGCTTTAAGTTTAAGGAAAAATTGTCTTATACTGCTACATTACTCTGACAATCTAAGATGCATTTTACTGTTAAAGAAAAGCTACAAATCAAATTAGTGTCTCCTGAGCAAACTTAAATTCAGGATTAGACTCAGTTTAAAGATTTTGGTCAATTTCCCTAAGGAGTGGTAGGAGAAAAGCATAATGATTCCTTCTAACAAATAAAAGGCAAGATTTGCTGTTCCTCTTTTAGACCAGACTTCTACCAAGCATTTTATTGTTTATTGCTAATGCAGAGGGTGTGCTGCAGTTCCAGACAAACCAAACCAAGACATACAAGAATTCATTATAAACTAGTCAAACTAACTAATTTATTTCTGGAAGAAATTATGGTCATCTTAAATAAAGGCCCAGAGCCCATGCAATAGACAGGTAAGCATCATCAAAAAGCTTACTTAAGGAATTCACTTAAGGAATATATTGAAAACCTGCCTAGATACAATTGGAAACACTGGGTACAGGAACAGTTATGTTTTGACAGCTAAAACTCTACCCAGGTACTATAGTCACAGAAAGCATTAGCCTTAATCCCATCAATTTCCTATTTTGAAATCATGAATGTCATAATTCTCATTTAATTTCTAAAGAGCCCTGGAAAAGTGAACATAAAACAGGTCTTTTCTGCCTGATCTGAAAGAATGGGGAGAATGAAGATTTTTGAATGGTCACTAAGAAAAAAAAATACTAACACTGTTCTCAACTCTCCCAATCACCAAGCAAAACCATATTCCTGCCTGATGAGAAGCAGAAATCTGAATGTTTTCTGGACAGGCAGCCTTTGAATGTGGCCCATCTGTGCCCTTGGTGGGTGTTAAGAGTCACAGAGATATTGGTTAAATTATTGAAACTCCTGCTTCATTGTTGTAGAAGAAAATTACTTAGAAACCCTCAGGAAGGGGCTCATGTCAGATAATAAATATCTCAGTAAAGCTGAAAAGATACCCGTCAGGGCTTGCCTTAGAAAATCAACTGGTTGTAACAGCAGTTTTCATTTTGCAGCTATATAAATAAGGTGTCTAATCCTTCCCAATCATCAGAAAAAAACAGAAGTATTTTCTGTGGTTCTGGGCCCATATTCTGGTGGTGAATATGGTACAAACACCTGAATGTTCTCAAGTTCACAATGAGTTTATGTAAAAAGGATCTGGCTTATAAATTTATTATCTTAAATGCCTAGTTTAGTGAAACAGAATGTCTCTATGACATTTAATTGAATTGGGGAGAAGAACAATTGGTAAATGCTTATTTTACCCTTGTCTAATGAACAAAGTTCTTTTCAAGAGTAAATAAAATTTCAGTTTAAAGAAATCCACTAGATATCATTAAAAAACTCCTAGGTGAAGCTTTAAAGGAATAGACACTATGAGAATGGAAATAGTAGGATTCAAGACATGACTGATGAAAGTGTTTTCCCTCCTAAAGATCTTAATTTCTTCTTTGTCTCCTGATTCACTATTTAATTGTTATGTCTTCTGTGTACCTCTATTTTTTGACCATACCCAAACCCAGTTTGTAATGGAAGGGTAAAATTAAGGTAGAAAATTAGAAGAGCATGCTATGACAAAATTACGTGCCATATTAAGGAAAAAGTATACTAGTGATCTGAGAAAAGGTCATTGCTGTACACAAATGCATTAGCATAAGCACAAAAAATAAGAAAGTGAGACTTTTTGTTCTGTGTTTGTACTCTTTCTGTCTGAAGGGTGTCCAAATGAGAATTCTAAGTTCACTGAGAATGACCTCTAACAGAAATACATATTATTAAAAGTCATAGCATTAGCATCTCATTGACCCAGCTTAATGAATTAGATGGCAGACCAAGAAATTCTTCTCGTCTTTGTCTTGTGCTCTCACAGTACTAATTGTGGGGATTATTCACCCTTGCTTGCTCATTTACACAAAACTGAAGCAGTATGAACAACACATACCATAAAAGTGGGGAAAAATTCTCAGTTTGAACCTACACCATGAACTCCCAAGAAAACTTCTCAAGAGCATTTTATCATCATGCTCTGAACTTTCCCTTCACTCAGCACATAGTAAGCTTCGACCATTTGCTTTCTTGGCTTCTATGTTAGAAAATAGATATAAGAATTGCCTCTTTCCTGCAGAGTCTTCTCTGCAAGACGCTACATGAATTTCCTCTCAGTCTCCCTGCAGATATCCTGCCTTTGTGAGGCAGTACAAAGTGTTTCTAAGACCCCATCTATTAATGACCTAGAAAAGGAGTGTGCCGACCTTCGTTTAAACTTGGCAACAAGATGTTTTCAGATGCACTTTTCCCTACCTCAGCTAAAAAAAGAGCACAGCTTCTAAACTCAGTGGGTGGAGGGCTGATAGGTGACTGAGCCATCAGAGGTACCACTGAAGGTAGACAGGCGCTCTGCAGGGCCCTGCTGAGGTCTCAGGCACCTTTGCTGCCCATCGGAACCAGCACTGACACACTTCAAATGGCACTGGTGAAGACCTGCACGGTCAGAGGGCTTGACCAGAGATACTGTGGCAAAAATACTTGTAGGTCTTATGAAAACTTTGCCAGCCTATTTTAAGCACAAAAATACAGAATGACAGGTGCTCACACTATGCTACCCGCACTGTGGCCCTGCAGTCTAGTCTTGGAGGGAAAGGAAAAAAAACATTTTGAAAGATTATTGAAGTCTGTGTCATCACAACTCTCCTGGAGACCAGGCATAAAAATATAGTTTGCTTTCAAGTTGGACTAATGCTGAAGTTTTAACCTAGCTTGAAGAGAACCAAGTTATTGGATAAACAGATTCAGCTTCCAGAGTCAACACCTTACCTGACCTTGTGTGATATAATATCTCCAGCTGTTCAACTCATCCCTGTAAGACCACCTGCACTTTGTGGAACATTTACTTAATATCCATTTGGAAGAGTTTTTACTCCACCTTCCTCACTTCTTCTTTAGAAGGCTGAACTAAGCAGACATTTGGTTTTTTTCATGTCTTAAGAGATTTTAAAATTTCAGAAAACACTTCAGAAAAAACATATTTTTCACTTTCTGGAAAGTTTTGTCCTTGTACTGTGACAAGGGACAGATGCTGATTGTTTTTCCCCAAGATGAAAAAAAAACCAAGCAAAATAATAAAAACTTGTTGAACTATGGCATAGAAAAAAACTGTCTATAGGAAATTAAATGTCTCCTTCCCATTGCCTATTATTTTCTGAATGCTTTAATTAGCACCCTTTTTTATAAGAAATATTCTCATGGATGATTTAGAATTCTGAGGTACTCAGAGTTACAAAATGAATAAAGGAATAAAACAATGTCTTTCTCATTTCTTGTAATAGAGACCAAATTGGGGGAGGTGGGGAGGGAAATGGTAGCAGAGAAATACTGAAATAGAATACCTATATTTTCACTCACAAAACATTATTCCTCTAAGGACAAGAAAATTTAGTTCTTTCACCCGCTTTTTTTTTTTTAATAAGACAGCTAAGTTTAACAAAAGCAAATTCTTATGTAACTTTATGAGATTCCACTCATATTGAGATAGTCATGAACAACATGAATGAAATAATCTGAGACTATTACCATAACAATCTTGAATTTGCTTCTCTCAATAACTCCAGTTTATTAAAGTCCTAGCAATATATCAAAAGCTGGTAATCATATGGAAAAGGTACATGCTTTCAGAAAGAATATGCTGTCTGTGTCATCTCACATTACAGACTACTTTGAAGACAAAAAAATCTGCTTTAATTATTTAAGTAAGGAATTTTTTTTTCGGAAAGTTTGCTGACAATGAAACTATCCTACTGTTATATGAAATATATTAAGCTGTTTTGTGCACCAAATCTGTCTTTCACCCAAATTTTCTGTAACCTCCCACTAAAAACAGCATAGTAGGACACACAACTTAAGGACAAAGACATGAAAGAAAGAAACTCTTTCTACATGTAGGAAGGCTAATTTGATAAATACTTTAAATCTTGGTAATATTTGTTCCATTTTCCTTTCTCCTTTATGCAGAATTTACTTTCTAATTGCAGGGTACAGCCTGGTTGCCACATCATAAGTTCTACCCATTACAGCTCACTGAAAAAACTAAATTATTGTGTCACACATTGTCTTCTGACTGTCCATCTCTCTCCATAGTTTTTTTTTTTATCAGTAGATTACAGACAGAGCAGGACTCCACTCATATATGTACATTCACAAAAAGAAAGAGAAAAAAAAAAAAAGCCAAATAATCCTTGGAAAGACAATAAAATGAAAGCAAACAAACCATATAGAAAATTGTTTAATGTAAGTACACAGGTACTGTTTAATTCTTAATGGCCAATTCAGGCATGATTATAATTGCAGCTGTATGTATAACCTGCTTGTGCAGGATCTGTACCTCATGGAGCTTATAGGACTTTTTTGGGGTTGTTTCGGGGATTTTTTTCTAAATGTTAAGAGGTGTCACATTTGTATATAGAGAAATTAACAAATCAAAATGCCACAAGGTAGAACAACTTCTATATTTTAGCAAATTCTGCCCATTCATTCCATGAACATTAAACACACTGAAATTACGCTTTCTTAATAGGAGATCTAACAGGCAACCACACACTCAGGAATTTTACCCTACCACCCACCATTTTGGAAGTCTTCAAGCTCACCGGTTTCTTTGCTTCAGGTTTGCCTTCCTTTCTTTGTGGCTGAAGCCTATGACCAGTTTTCTCACCCCCAGATTCTCCTGGACAACAAATACCAAATGTGTTTGTCTAATTTCTTTTTTCAGTGAGCAAGCCCATGTCTGGTACAGTTTGAAAATGGCCTTTACCAGAGCTCTCGTTTGCACAACATTCTGGAAGAAAAGAAAAGAATGGGAAACAGGAGCATCTCTTTTCCCTGGTGAAGCTTTCCTCTATCCTTTTGCAGTTGCTACAGATCTTTGAATGGTATTAAGGTCAGTAGCTCAAGAAGACAAGTGTTATCCCAAGCCCCCTCTCTCACCTCCATGTGGTCGTTTACAACAACATCAGTAAGAAGACAATAATAACTGTGCACATTTTGCTCATCCTTTTTTTTTTTTTAAACCAAGCACGCCAGCATACCCCAGGCTGATGTACAGCAAAGGGAACATTTTCGCACAGAAATGTACTACAAGTGATGCACTGCTCTTGTGAAATGTGTTACTATCTGGACGAAAAGGATGGGATTCAAAAAAGACACATTTTCAATGGGAAATAACTCTTATTTTAACTCTTATTTTAATTATTCTAGCTATTTCTGATATCACCTATATATGAAAAAAAAAGGGAAAAATAAGACTTCAAAAAGGGAGAACCTCAAAAAGAAATGATCTATTAAGGGTAGCTGATCTGCTGCAAAAGATTTTCCTCTAACAGCTGCTTTCTGAGGTAGATTGCATTCAAAATTATAAAACTTATGATTGGTGAGAGTCAGGACATCAAGTAGATAACAGAAAACATACATTTATTATTTAAACTTAATAAAAGTAGATTAGTAACTTGATTCCCTTTCATTATTTTTTTTTAATCTCTGTCTTTCATAAGCATTTTACTTTACCCAGCCTTGAGTTAAGAGTGACTTCAAGGGATTAGGATGAAAGTCTGCTGACTTCTAAACTGAAACTTTAGTGGTTCTTCCCTAGATGCCTACTGTATTCAAGAACAAAGTGTGCCTTCTGAGTAATTTGCATAGGAAAAGTGGAATGCAGTAGTATAATAATCAGAACCACATCAGGGCAGTGAGAAGCATGCTTAAATACTGAGGTAGTAAAAATGTTTTTCACATTCTGACATGAAAGAAGAAATAAACTCATTCTCTAGATAAACAGATAGATAGCTGAGCTGTCAAAGTCAATTCTTTTCCGAATGCTTCTATTTGGCTTCAGTAAAATGAGAGGAGTGGGTGTGGGTATAAGGTAAAACATAGCTCGGAATTCTCATCTGGATTTCTCAGGAAGAAAGGCTAAAAACAGAGAAAAAGATACTGTTACAAAATAAGCAAAATGTAAACAGTTATACTACTATGTCAAAATCTGCTTCTCTTCAAAACTGAAGGAGTTTTAGAATTTACCAATATGCCTTCAATTTAAAATTCAGTAACAGGATTGGGATTTTTTGATAGGAGAGGAAGGATGTCAATTAACAGGAGATCAAACCTACCTTCTCCTATGAACCTTCCTCTCTTCAGAACCACAATAAGTTTCTTGAAATTACCTTTGCATGAATTTTCATATTTTAAGAAGTTTTTCTAAGCACAAACTTCAGTTTTAATAGCTAACCTGGTGACATGCAAGAATTGATGTTATAGTAAATTAATAGCTTACTTCCTGAGCAGTTGACAACCTGGGTAAAGCCATGTTTTACCCAATGTCCTTATGCTGGATGTTCCTCTCACTGCATTACTGCTCAGCTTCACACCTGATCCAATCACTCTGCTCATACAAGGAATGAACAAGTCTGCTCACGTAAAGTAATTGTGCTATGTAAATCTAGGCCTCCGTGAAATTCAGTGGAAACTCTGGAAAAATTACTCTTCAGTAACAAGAAAGTTTTAATAAGAACCAATCACAGTAGTATTTCATATGCACTCTATTTTTACCTATTAACCTAATAAGATATAATATGAGCTATTTTGTAAATGAGTAGGTGCATCAATAACTGTCCATATTAATCTGCAAAAGGTAATACTTGATTTCCTATTTCCTGAGGTTTTATGAACAGCACATATTGATTTGTGGAGTTGGTGGCCACAGTGTTTTTCTCATTTCTTGCTTTACATACCATTATCTACCAAAAGCAAAAATAAACTCATTAAGTGTTCTGTTGAGATCACTTCAGAAATTGTATTTAACATTCCTTTCTTATACCTTTGTATTTTGCTTATTTAATTAAAAGCTTCTTTAAAAAAACCAAATCAACACCCCCATAAAAATCTGAACCAACAGCCACATAGAAAGACAGACACACATAAAAAGACAACTACTGAAAAGATAGTACTAACTTGTTCAACAAGGATCTAAAAAATTTCCATAATACTTTAATTACCATACTTAATTCAAATAAATATTTTATTAATGTAAGAATCAATAAATTAAACAACAAGCATTTAATATGCCGGACTTAGGTATACTAGATGAAGTACAAATATCACTGACAAAGGAGCTTTAAAATAATCTGCCCAGAGAGAAAAATTCTTACTAAATACTTTTAATTTTTGGGCCTTAATGGCAGCAAATAAGGTAGTATGATCATACAACCCTCCATCTAGGTAAATTCTTGTTGTGATAATGAGCAACGCAGATTCCCCAGGCAGGTGCAAAGGAGAGCCACTTTATTCCAAAAACCCGGCCTTTTTAGGCACTCAGCCAGTTATCTGTTTACATAGTTTTAAAGCACAACAAACATAATTCAACCAACCACCATACACCACTATGTGAGCATGAGATGGTCATGCAGCATGTTTTTCTACCCTTAATTCAGCTGTGTCTCTTTCCCACTGTCCTTTTCTACTTAGCTGAAGTAACAGGCCTGAGCCATGATTTTACAAAGGCAACAAGGCCTTCATGCAACAAATTCTAACTCAAAGATACACAGTTAAAAATACATACTTATCCTCTAATCATAAAAAATAATAAATATTCTTAATTAATTGAAATCTTATGCCCTGATTTGATGTTGCTACCAACTAACAAGTCACATCCTTAGAAGGAAACACACTCCAAGACAAGTGCCCTGCTGAAGTATAAGTTGTTCTCTGGGAGACCTGTTGTGCTTCATCGTACCACAAGTGATTGATAGCTTTGCCCTGTTGCAGTGACTTTGTGGCTAAAAGTGCATGTGATCGTATAAATCATTGTACCAAATGCTTCTTGTAAAGTCAAACAGGAATCTGGCTCTCCAGTGGGTACACTTTGAAAGGGCCCACAGAGCTCTGAGAGTACTAAGCATCCATCAAAAACAAAAAAACATAAAAACAGAGGCTTTGCTTTGGATATCAAAAATGTAAATTTTTCATTAGACACACAAATATTTCAGAAGTGCAAATACACATATTTAATGCACTTATATGTCTATATGCAGGGAAATAAGTGTGCAATCATGTCATACATCTGACTTACTATTTGACGTGCTTAACTTATAGAAATAGCCTCAAGTCAGCAAGTCATTTTTACTGCTTCCTATGGAAAAATAGGAATATTGTTTTCTTCTCTATTTGACAGCATTTATCATTTGCTCAAAGTTATCAATAGAATTTGAACTGTGGACAAGGTAGCTTTTATTTTATAATCTAAAAGGTAAAATCTGAAAGAATTATTCCTTTTCTTTTTTCTTTTTTCCCCTATCCAGAAGAGATATACCATGAGATTAGTAAGAAATTAAACATTGGGAGTTTCTGACACTGATTTATTTCCCCTTTGGTTGCATTCTGTAAAAAAGTTATACTTTTACTGAAGATTTAGAACAGATGAACCATTTAATGCCGGAGTAATCAAAATGAATGATAACTCTGGAGAGTAGAGTTACATGTATTCAGGATAGGAGTGTGACTTTTTTAAGACATCTGCAGGTTTTTTTGTAGCTTATTAATCTAATGTCGCTACAGGCAAAGTCTCCTGTAAAATAGGAAATACTATCACTCAGTTTTAGTATATTCCATAGAATTTACGGTGTAATTGTAAATACATTTAAGAAGTGGTTGGCAAATTAGATAATTTTACATTATATTTCCATCTATTTACAACCATGAATCCATTCAGTTTGGTACATAATATCACATTAGTTTGAACAAAAATAAGAAATTTGCTATTGCAAGATAGTTCACTGGAATTAATAAACAAATGAACATGCCATTTAATAATGCTCTATAGTAAAATGGGTTTTTTTGAGACACAAATCATAACTTCTATTGTTTTCATGGTATTGGTTTTCTTATCATGACTACCCATCTTGTAGTGCTTAACATAATGCATCTAAGACAGCATCTAATATAGCAGTGTTGGACTCGAGAATGCAGTAGATTACTGTTGCAGGAAACAAATATACCAGCACCCCCCCTCACCGCCCCCCAAAATCTATGGCAAGAATGTTGGGACTAAATACTTGGAAAATGTAGTTCCTCTGTTTAATAGAGATTAGTGCAGCTCTGAGAACACTACTACTCCAATATGACATGACCAAAAGAGGTTTTCTCCTTTGTTTAATAAAATGGCAGCTTCCATCACATCTTCTTCCTAGCCTGGTTTGGCAACTCTTTTTCCTATTCCTCTTTAAATGTTCATGTAGAGATCCCTGTAATACACTTGTTAGAAAAGCAAAGACATTTCCATAAAACAATGGAAATACTGTCAACTTTCTATAAAACTCTAACAAACATGCTCTTTTCCACCAAGCTGAAGAATACACATTGATACATATTACATAGAAGTAAAACATCCAATAAAGTCTTCAGGATACCATAAATAACAAAGCAAGATCTGATGTTAAGCACTAATACTTTGTGGTTTTGCTTAATGCTAATTTTAAGGGAGCAGGATTATATGCTCAATGAAGAAGACAGAACCATAGACAAATAATGAAGCTGATAATTTTTTGAGAAAAAAAAACCAGCAAAAGAGGAAATTAAAATTTTAACATGTTGGTTACTTTTCTCCTTTATCTACACAATGTTCACCTAATCTTTAGTGTGCAAAATTCAGTGAGAACAAAACAAAATGGGTTATTGGAGATGCTATTTTGTTTCTGTAGGTGACTTTAATTTAGAATTTCATAGGAAGTAATCAGAAAGATTTCACACAAAAGTTTTAACACTGATGTGGCCTAGAAGACTGTAAACTGCTGATATCTCCATTACGGAGGTTACTTCTCTCTCAGATCAGCAGTGGTGACAGGTAAAATTATCTGACTTTAGTGCAAAGTGAGACTTCTCTGTTTAAACCACAGGGATATTGTGCTCTGCAGTTCTAGTAGGGATGTCATACTTTGGCTTCCACAACTCACAACACAGAATAGAATTATTTTGACACAAAATCTAAAGTCTACTGTATACTGATGTGTAAATGTACTTTGATACACATTCCTGTCAATGTTAATGGTGATTTTATTAACCATATCCAGTATGAATCTTACAATAGCAAAAGAAAGTGATTCAGAGTAAAGAAAGTCCATATAGCTTATTAAATTCCTCCTAGAAATCTTCAGTTGCCAAACCACTTTTTCAGTAAGGGTTTAACTCAAAGGAGATCTTTAAGAAAACATGAATTGTCACCATGGATAAAAGAAAAAAGAATCTGCCTTGAGGTGAAAAAAATATCCTTTTTAGTTAGTATGAGTTTTTTCTACTTTTATTTTTAAGTATTAGCCTACCATATTGATATACTAAGGATATACTTGCTCAACAGAATCATATCTGTGGTGTTCCCTAGAGGGTCAAACCTTATACAAAGAAAAGGAAGGAAAAAATATTAAGCAATGGATGTTTCTTTTGGCTGTCAAAGTTGACATGGAAAGAGAAAAAAAATTGGTATTTGTTTGGCAAATGCTCAAAATCGAAACACAGATACTGTCATAGGTTAACAAGCATACTCCCGGAAGGGACGTCCTTGCTAAGGGGTGCTTACAGTTTCCTCTGGGAACTGATAGAACCTATCAGCTGGCCAGTTTGGATATGGACAATTCTCTAAGCCACTTAAAGTTGTGATCACCTCTGTGATCCACATTTAAGAATAGGCAAACTCCCCCTCCAAGCTCTCTCTCGTTTCCGGCGCTGGGACAGGTGGCCGCGGGGCCCGAGAGTGGATTTCATAATTTTGTGGAGAAAACTATTTTTGTGCAGACAGGTATTGTACTGAATTAGTATCTATAAAGGAGACAAGGCAGGTTGGGACTCCAAAGGAGGGGGTTGGAACTAGAAGATATTCAATGCGATAAGAAACATTCAACATTCCAGCTGCAAAGCTGCAAGGCCGAGGTGAGATTAACCCTTTTTATTGCTGTGAAGAGCTGAAAACCTGAGGGAAGAGAGAGAGGAGATGCTTAAAGCTGAAATTCTGTTGTGAAGCTATGATATATCAGAGTATCCTGTTGTAATTTCATGAAGATATGGGGGGTGGAGTGTTCAACTCGTGAGCAGAAGCACCTGCGCTGAGATAGGCAGATGCTGACGCAGCTGTAATTTCATGAGAAGTTTGGACAGGGAGAGATGAACCAGATGAGGACTTTTGCTCCAAACGGGAAAGGAGAAAACCTCAGTCCCTAGAGATGAACCAGATGAGGACTTTTGCTCCAAACGGGAAAGGAGAAAACCTCAGTCCCTAGAGATGAACCAGATGAGGACTTTTGCTCCAAACGGGAAAGGAGGAAACCTCAGTCCCTAGAGATGAACCAGATGAGGACTTTTGCTCCAAACGGGAAAGGAGAAAACCTCAGTCCCTAGAGATGAACCAGATGAGGACTTTTGCTCCAAATGGGAAAGGAGAAAACCTCAGTTCCTAGAGATGCTCCCAGAGATAGTCCTAAAGATGAAGATGATGAAGACCCTTTGCTCCCAGGGAAGGAGAAGGGCCTCTGTTTTTGTTTCTGAACGGCTCAACCTTAAAATTGTACCCCAAAAAACTTCAAGAGTGGACCCTCGAAAGCAGTTGCGGGAAAAGCTGCAAGTTGGGGGAAAGGACTCACACGCAGGCAGAGAGACTCCTCTTCCTAAATGGACTGAACAATATTTGGAAGTGGGCGGCTGTCTCGTTGTGATAATGTTTTCATAGCATGAGCAAGAAGAGACTTCTCTTTCTAAATGGACTGAACAAGGTTATTATGGAAGTGGTAAACAGACTGAACATCTTAAGGGTTGTCTTTGAACATTGTCAGTAGGAGAAGGGAGGAAGGTGGGGGGAGGAGGAGAGTTCTGAAGGTGGTATAATTTTTTTTTCTTCTTTTAGGTCTGTTAATAAACTTCTTTATATTCTTTCAAGTTTGGTGCCTGTTTTGCATTTCTCCTAATTCTTATCTCACAGCAGATAAACAGTAATGAGTATTTTGGACCAAACCACTACACTAAATTGGTGTTTCCGCCCGGTTACAAACCGAACCCGCGACAGATACACATACAAATCTACCCCCCCAAACCCGAACCATTGCCACCTAAAAAAATACCTCAACCCACACTCAAATTTGCATGAGTTTTCATCCTAAAGTTAAATTTACCAAAACTTACTGATTTATCGGGTGCGAAGAGGGGAAATCAGCCACTTCTAAACACTATCATCCAGAAAAACATTACTATCAAGGTGATACAGTGGCAATATATAAAAACAATTAATAGACATGGTCATCACAGACTGAGTAGAAGTTTTCAACTTCTCAGTTATTTCAGGCTCTACAATCCTGTGAAAGAGACCGTAGATTCATCTTCTCAAAGTTAAAGAACAATGAAAAAGACCAAGATGAGATGAGTTTTAAATTTCATACATATTCATAATTTTTAAAAAATTACCTATGGAAAGCAAAGTGAGATATTTGTCACTTCTTCCATCCAGTTTACATCTATGTAAAACTTGGGCCCTGTCTTCTCCAGCCTGATCAAGACCAGAGAATCACAGAATGGTTAAGGTTGAAAGGAATCACTGGTGGAGCTATCTGGTCCAAGCACCCTTCTCAGGCAGGGTCGTCCTAGAGCACCTTGCATAGGATTGATTCCAGATGGTTCTTGAATATTTCCAACGACAGGAGAATCCACAACATCTCTGAGCTATCTCTTTCAGTGCATGGTCATCCACAGAGTAAAGTTCTTCCCCATGTTCAGGTGAAACTTCCTGTGTATATCTTTCTGTCCATTGCTTCTTTTTCTATTGCTTAGCACTACCAAGAATCCTCTAAACACCCTCCCTTCAGATACTGATAGACATTGATGAGGTCCCCTCTCAGCTGTCTCTTCTCAAGGCTGAACAGGCCCTGCTCTCTCAACCTTTCCTCATAAGAGAGAAACTCCATGCCCTCAATCATCTTTTTTGCCCTCCATTGGACTCACCCTAGGAACTCCATGTCTCTCTTGCACTGAGGAGCCCAGAAGTGGACACAGCAGTCCAGATGCAACTAATCAAAATAGATAAAATGATGCTAACTATTTTTCAGTTGTTATGGCTTAAGTCCTGAGACTTAATTTATACCATTTCATGGCAATGACTTTGATAAGAACCAAAGCCATATATTAAATAACCAAACATTTTAGAGTCCCCCAGTTTAATTTGGGAGTCAATTATTCTCCAAGACGATCTTCTTAAGAGGACAATATTTCTGGTTTATTCTATTGAAACCTGATCAGTTAAGTTTAATTTGCTCCTACCTTAACTTTCTCTGTCATTCTTTACAAATCTTTACCAAGCTTAGGAAAAGAATGTGCTAGACCTGAGTCTGAAGTAACCCCATTAGTTTTTATTTCCTTTAAAGAAATAAAACCAGAAGTATTATTTCTGACTCTTGTCTGCAAGAAGGAAATACACAAACAAGATCTCCCTCCCAAATGTCTTTTTTTTCCTGTAATCTTTCTTAAGTTACTGTACAATATGATTTTTAGAAATAGTCCCATTTTTTTCTGACCAGAAAAACTAGGAAAGGTGTGATTTCTTTTTTTTTTTCCCTGAATACTGTCATTATTCTCTTTAAGAGTTCATAACAAGTGTTTGGGTCACATATTCACAGTTAATCTATATGAATGTAAGTCTCTTGAAAGGATGTGGTTTGTTAACAAGGACCTATTTTCCTTGCCCTTCCTGCTGCACTGCAGATAAGGTGGAGACTTCTACAATGAGAAAAAAGATGGCATTTCACAAGGGCTGGTGAGAACATCAGGCAGGGGAGAGGGGCTAGAAGGAACAATGCGAATAACAGATATTGTGTGGAAATGGGCTAGAAGGAACAATGAGAATAACAGATATTGTGTGGAGTTTCCTGAAACCCATGATTCAAATATGTAGCAGGGAAAGGGGAGATATGCTTACAACCACTTTGTTTCTATTCTTTCTTATTCCCTATTTTCTTTTTTTTTTAATTCCTGAAAGCTCCTTGTTTCAATTCCTGTTCTAATAAGAAGCTAGCTTTGTACAGTCAAAGCCCTCTGATGCACAGAATTTAAAGACACAGTGGAATCAGAACCATCTCAAGTCTTTAGGGACCGCATCACTACCACTGAAGAAGAATATAAACTAGTGCCTTGACTTTAATGCATAGTTCTCTTCCTGCCTAATGATGGAGGAGGGAAAATAATAATAATGAAACATCCTATCTTCCACTGTGCAATAGTTATTCTGTCTGGGAAGACCATGGCTCAATCTCACTCCTTTTGCAGCCCATCCAATCCATTCCAATTCACCTTGTCCTTCTGTCTCTCTATCTGAGATGATTAACTTCTAGCCAGCACATTCTTCTACATCTAAAACATACAATGGAAGGGTTTTCATCAGTGCTGGGTTCACTTGTGCCCACAGCTCAGACTTACACAGCCTCTTGTTCATTTTCCCTCAGGGGATGGGGGAGAGAATCAGAAGGGCAAAAACTAGAAAACCCATGGATTGAGATAAAGATGGTTTAATAGGGAAGGCAAAAGCCACACACACAAGCAGAGCAAAACAAGGGATTAAGTCATTACTTCCCACATACAGGCATTACTTTTCCAGACAGCAGGGCTCCATTGGGTATAATAGCTACTTGGCAAGACAAATGCCATTGCTCCAAATATTCCACTTTCTCACAGTTTTTATTGCTAAGCACAATTATGGCATGGGATATAAACTAAAAATAGATATATAAAATTATATAATCCTTTTAAACATAGAAAGGTTTTTTAATTTCAACAGAAATTATAGCATTCTGCCTGGATATTTGAAAAAAAATTTTCTTCTAAGGGACTGTATGTATAGCTCCTTACAAGAATCTGGTACTACAAAATACCCAGATAATTCCTCTGAAATACAGTCTTGAGCTTCTCTTGAAAGCCACACTAATGCCTCAGTTTTGGAGATGAAACTTCAGAAGGAAACACTCCGGAGTGAGTGTCTCCTCTGAAGGGAAAAGGGCCCCCCCTTTTCTTCCACTAATAAGACAAGTGGGTCACAGCAAGTGAAAGTGGAAGAAAACAAACTCTTTATTAACACAACCAGAACAGGGTAGAACAGGATAAAAAAACCCCTCAAAATACAACAAATTCCCGGAGAGGGAATAGACACCCAGGCTCGGACCACCGGGGTGCGGGGGCCGCCCCCACAGGCTCCCCGGACCGGCAAGGAGGCAAGGGAAGCAGTGAGGCAAGGGGAAGGAAAGGGAAAAAGAACAAGAAAAAAAACCAACAGAACCTTTTCCCAGCTAGCTGGAACACAAAGGAAACCAAAAAGCAGCACAGCGCTCCTGGCGCACCCCCCTCCCGAACCCTGCCCCCTGCCCAGGGCCCCCAGAGCCCCCGAGCTGTTGGGCCCCAGCTGTTAAACTGCCCCGCACTCGGTCCCGTGGCTCCCCCGGGTCCATCTTAAAGGCACAGCGTCCTAGGGCACTGAGCAGACGATTAAGGAAAAAAGCGGCTTCATAACATCACCCCAGGACATTCTATCCCTTATTCCATACCGTCTGCTCAATGCCCAAATTAATACATTTCAACTTTAAACACACATGTTTATACATATATATACTACATATATATACAGCTAAGAATTGGATCTCTCGGGCAGGTCCCTTGACTTTGTTCTTTTTGATGGCAAAGCCGGCTTCCAGGAGAACCTGGATGATCTTCTCTCCCAAATACCTCCAATGCTGTGTTCCCCCATGCAATGATGTCATCAATGTACTGGAGATGTTCTGGAGCTTCACCCTTTTCCAGTGCAGTCTAGATCAGTCCATGGCAGATGGTGGGACTGTGCTTCCACCCCTGGGGCAGTCGGTTCCAGGTGTACTGCACACCCCTCCAGGTGAAGGCAAACTGAGGCCTGCACTCTACTGCCAGAGGAATGGAGAAAAATGCATTGGCAATGTCAATAGTGGCGTACCACTTCGCTGCTTTGGACTCCAGCTCATACTGGAGCTCCAACATGTCTGGCACGGCAGCACTCAGCGGTGGAGTCACTTCATTCAGGGCACAATAGTCCACAGTCAATCTCCATTCCCCGTCAGACTTGCGTACAGGCCAAGTGGGGCTGTTGAAGGGTGAGTGGGTCTTGCTGACCACCCCGTGGCTCTCTATCATTCTCTATCTTACAAATCATCTTGTGGATGGGGATCACAGCATCTCGATTTGTCCGATACTGCCGGAGGTGCACTGTCGAAGTGGCAATTGGCACTCGTTGCTCTTCTCCCTTCAGAAGCCCAACTGCAGAAGGATTCTCGGTCAGCCCAGGCAAGGTGTTCAATTGCCGAATGCCCTCTGCCTCCACAGCAGCTATTCCAAAGGCCCAGCTGAGTCCCTTTGGGTCTTTGCAATACCCACTCTGGGGAAAATCTATGCCCAGAATACATGGGGCCCCTGGGCCAGTCACTATGGGATGTTTCTTCCACTCTTTTCCAGTTAGGCTCACGTCATCTTCAAGCAGTGTCAACTGCTGCGATCCCCCTGTCGCTCCAGGAATAGAAACCAGTTCTGCCCCCACATGTCTTGATGGAATCAAGGTGCACTGTGCACCCATGTCAACCAAGGCTTCATATTTCTGTGGTTCCGATGTGCCAGGCCAACGGACCCACACTTTCCAAAAGACCTTTTTTTCCCTGGCCTCTACCTGGCTAGAGGCAGGGCCCCTCTAGTCCTGGTTATCATTTGAAACTTGAGATACTTCCCTTCTGGTGAAACTCCCTCTCTGAGCATTACCATCCTTCAATTCATGCACCCGTGCTGCCAGGACAGAAGTTGGTTTTCCGTCCCACCTCCTCATGTCTTCCCCACTGTCTCACAGGAAGAAGCAAAGTTCAGCTCTTGGGGTGTACCCTCTCTCCCTAGCTGTGGGACGTCTGCTTCTGGTAACAGGGCCTCTGGTCTGCACTGATGCGATTTGGAAAAGGCCCTCTTTCAGCTCCTTCCTGAGTTTCTGATGAGCCTTGTCTATCCTATCTTCCATCTTCTGCATGGTGTCTGAGAGACTCTTTTCCACAGCTGCAATTCTTGCTTGTGTTGGGCTGTGCACAGTGTCTGCATACTCCCAGAGCCTCCTCACCATAGTACTCACTGTCTCATCCCCATCTTTCCATGTCATCACTGCTAAAGCAGGGGCATATTCTGGTGGCGTGTGTCATGCAAGTTTCAGCCACATCACCAGTGTACATTTTACCATGTCAGGTCTCCTAATTGCTTGGTCACCTGAGAATATGATCTCTATCACAGCCAGTTCTCTCAGGCATTGAATCCCTTGTTCCATGGTTTTCCAGGGGTTTAGCTGCAGCTGGAGATCTTCTCAGCACAGGTATCTTTCCTTCACACTTCTTAAGAACCGTGTCCAGAGACTGAGAGCTTCAGGACCCCTTGTCATCCCTTGGTCAATACTTAAATCATGTGACAGGGGTCCCAAATGCCTTGGTTCAGTGCCATCCAGAATTGTACCGTCACCTGCAGCATCCCAGATTCAGACCATCCAACTTAATATAGTTTCATCAGGCCATCGGGTGTAATCTTTCCTCAGGGTATGAAGGCTCTCTATGGACAGGGACTTGGTAATGATTTTGGGTTCCAATTCCTCTGCTGGCTGTGAAGGTCCTGGCTGTCCGTCATCATCCACTGGGTGAATGGATTTGGCTTTGTGTTTCTTTCGTTGGACCAACTGTTATTGGTTTAGGCTCCCCATCTGCTTTAGCTGCAGCTGGAGTGATTGGGGTGTCTGCTGGCTTATTCTCCTGCTCCTCTGGCTGTATCATCTGCCCTGTAGTACCCAGCAGCGTGCGGTAAGCGTTAGCCAGGACCCAGCACACAGCAATGAGCTTTTTCTTTTCATCCACGTTGTTATTGCAGTTTTCCTTTAGATACTTTCCCACCTCAGCTGGATTCTGAATTCGTTCAGGGGGAAAGTTCCAGGCTACTGAGTCAGAAAACTGCTTCAGGGTCTGGCCTATGTCCTCCCATACCCCACACCACTTCGGATTTTCCACAACTGGGGCAGCTGTCTGGGCAACCCCTCTGGATATCTCAGCCCTTATTTTAGACAAGCTGGAGACCACATAGAGAAACCCTGCTAGATAACATAATAAGAAGGTGGTATCTTTGACATCCAGGGGAAACTGGATGCTTTCAAAAGGTGACATGCCAAATCTGAAGGGGAAGAAGGAGATGAAGGGCTGGGAATTATCATCCCCTGCTTTTCCCCTAACAAACTAGGTGTAATTACTAGTACATTCCAAAAGAAAACTACCAATGCCAGAATGGAAAAACAACATAACATACACATTCTCAGTGGTTTCCATTACTTCCGTAAAACTTTGAGAAATCACTAGCACCAGGCATATTAAAATGGCAGTCCTGATTCTTATTCCTGACTTATGAAAGGTGTAAGCCAGGGACCCGACTGGCCATAGCTGTGGATATGTACTAATGGTTAGGTTCCACAGAAAAATTATTAAATCAAACAGCATGGTCTTACTGCTGTACCTCAATACAAAATGGTTCGAACCAAATATTGGGGTTTTTTTCCTCTTTGACGTGCCCCTTAAGTTGGGTGCCAAATTTATGTCTCAGTTTTGGAGACGAAACTTCAGAAGGAAACACTCCGGGGTGAGTGTCTCCTCCGAAGGGAGAAGGGCCCCCCCTTTTCCTCCACCAATACGACAGTGGGTCACAGCAAGTGAAAGTGGAGAAAAACAGACTGTTTATTAACCCCAAACAAAACAGGATAGAACGGGATAAAAAAACCTCCTCAAAATACAACAAATTCCTGGAGAGGGAATAGACACCCAGGCTCAGACCAGCCAGAGCCACCCCGCGGGCCTGCCGGGGCCACCCCCACAGGCTCCCCGGACCGGCAAGGAGGCAAGGGAGGCAGTGAGGCAAGGGGAAGGAAAGGGAAAAACAAACAAGAAAAAAACCAGAACCTTTTCCCAGCTAGCTGGAACACAAAGGAAACCAAAAAGCAGCACAGCGCTCCTGGCGCACCCCCTCCTGAGCCCTGCCCAGGGCCCCCGAGCTGTTGGGCCGGGCCATTAAACTGCCCCGCACCCGGGTCCCATGGCCCCTTGGGTCCATCTTAAAGGTACAGCATCCTTGGGCATTGTGCAGACGGTTAAGGAAAAAAGCGGCTTCATAACATCACCCCAGGACAACTAAGAAAACACAGATGTGAAGAAATAAATTCAGCATAGCAGCAGCTGGGCTTTTGAAGCTCAGCAATGCCCATTTTCTTCAGAGATGAACAAGGAAAATTTAAAAATTATAATTTAAAAATTGACAAAATGGCTGACACTCCCAAAATTAATTCTGCTGACAACACTTCTTAGTTGTCCAACTTCTCCTTTTATCAACAGTAAATAAAGAAGTGCAGTATTAGTAACCTGATATTTTAGTGACAGTTTTACTTTCAGGAATTAACTAGTATTAGAAAATTTGTACCATGATGTAGCAAGGTATATTTTTGTCTACTTTAGTCAGCTGAACACACACGTGAGAGATTAACATTTTGTTGCTTTTCTTTCTGTATACATTTAAGAGGTTTTAATTGGCAAATTCCTTGCTATTCAATCACCTGAGAGGACTGCACACACCTCTGATTTCTACTGCCCTCTTATTATGTTTGTCCCCATAATATTTGAATTGGGTTTTGTTCGGGGCTTTTTTTTTAATATTACAGAGCATTAGTGGTGATTTTGAAATGTGACATGATTGTGTGGAGGATTGTAAAGTGGAATCTCATTATATGGACTTTCATTAGCTGCCAGTAAAAAGTTTGCAGATCACTCAATCAGTTTTCTAGGCACTCTTGTCTTGCTGCTGACACCTGCTGATGTTGTCCTACTTGCACAGAGCAGAACTGAAGACACACAGTCTGCAAGTGACTCTCTCCATTTTCTGACCATATAGGCCTAAACAGAACAGATACTTCACACTGAGCAAGCTGGTCCACATGCTGCCCCACACAAGTGAGACCCAGAAATGAATGCCATCAGAGGATGAACAGGTAGCCTTTGGCAACTGTTGCAAGACACACATCAGAAGAAATTGGATTACATAGATTTATAACTTTTTGTCTCATTTCTGATTTTAAGCAGCTTTGGTAAACTCTTTTGTTAGTCTCTTGTTTGTTTTTATCCTTGCTGAACACTTAGGGGGTCCTGTACAAACGAACACAAGCAGTAATAAATGTATGAGTAGCAGTTTTGCTGGGGATCTGTCCTACCGATACAACATAAATGGGCGACAGACTGTCTTGGTTTGAAAGACAGGTGTCTGCCAAGGAAGGCAGGAGTCTCCCTTGAAATGGAAGAGAAAAAATTGCAACCTCCTTCCCTCTGAATTATTATAATTTTGAAATTAAGGGGCTTTCAGGCAAAGATATGAGGAATAGGAATAACAGTTCCTTACTATTATATATCTCTATGTGTATAACCAGTCAAACAAACAACAATAACTATGGCAATAACAGCAAACAATC
Organism: Corvus brachyrhynchos; assembly: GCF_000691975.1. Taxonomy (NCBI): domain Eukaryota; kingdom Metazoa; phylum Chordata; class Aves; order Passeriformes; family Corvidae; genus Corvus; species Corvus brachyrhynchos. The sequence goes on along the minus strand of NW_008237229.1, from coordinate 5,759,045 downwards.
ACAAACCCAGTCCCAGCCTTCTCGGCTGTCAGGCCCTTTCCCCTCGGGTGCAGTTCTGCTCGCGGAGCGGCCGCTGGCGGCTCCCGGTGAGCAGGGCAGGTGCGATGGTTCCCCCGCGGCTGCAGGGGGCGCTCCGGAGCGAGCTCAGAGAGCACGTAGCACCGGTGCCTTGGGATCCCGGGAAAAGATGGAACAAAGGCTTCACAACCCCCTGGGCAGCTGATCCCAGTGTCCGGCCAGACCCTCGGGAACAGCAGGCTGGAACGGCAGGGACAAGCACAAATCCCGGGTGGCAGACGAGAAGTATCAAACTCCGGAGCTGCGGTAGGAACCCCAGGAGGTCTGGGCAGGCAGGGTGAGCGGGGCTACAGAGTAGCAAAGGCTCGAAGCGAAGGGCGGGGCGGGGCTCCCAGCGGGGCAGGGAAAGGTAGACTTGGGATCCCGGGGTTTCTCCTGTAGAAGGACGGCAGCTGAAAAAGCAGAAGTCTCCAGTGCTGACTGGAGTGCTGAATTCCTTCCAGCCTCTCTCTCCATCCAAACGCTGGGAACTAATTGCTCACAAGCCCAGGTGAAAGAGAGTAGCCAGATGGACCCCTGCCTCTATGGCCAGGTCTTTTGTTTTTCTTAAGCACCCAGTAATTTGTCCCCCTGGCAGCATGTATGGGGAAAATTCTTTAAGAGAAAAAGAAAACAGAAGGAAAACTCCTAAAACCACAACACAGACATATAGGATAAATACATGTGCACTACAGTTAGTTGTCAATTGCTTAGGAACACCCTTTTTTCTGGAATTTTGCTGTCACTCTGAACTTTGCCTGTTGAATTGGTTAATGCCTCTGAAGTACTTAAAGAGAACTACAAGTTCTGTTATAGATGGAAAATTTCTTACACAGTTCTAATGACATTACACTAATTGAAAGGAACACTGAAAAAACATATCTGTAAGTCATAGAATGGTAAAGAATCTAACTTTTGTCATTATTTTTGCATTACAGCAAAACCAAAATATCATACATTATAAAAATATTTATCTAGTACTTCAATTTCTTTTGTGTGAAACAACAAAGACAATGAGGGACAAATCTGTCAGTTTGTTTGGGAGTTGCATCCCATTAACTTCTCTTTTTCCCGATGTGATTTAGCTTTCTAACAGATAAACTTCCGATACAGACATGTTGGGAAACTGGTATTTACCCATAGGAACCTTTACATATATATTAGATTTCGATACCAGAAAAAAACCTAAGATCTGGGAACTTCTACAAGTTAATAGAAAGCATAGGAAATTCTATGCTTTTTAGGAGAAAAGTCATTTATGCTTCTCTCAAGTAATAAAGGCATATAGTTACCATTTTCCTAATTTACTTTGCAGTGTCGTAACTACATTAAAGAATAAGCAAAAAATAATGAAAAAAATCTCTTTAGTACAGCTAGGGCTGAATTGGGCCAAATTGCTGAAATTCTATACAGCATGACCAGGAAAAAAACCTACAATATTCGAGTACTTTCCTCCTCTCTGGTATTCTATGGGGATAGGACAGTTTAAGTTATGTACCTGTAACATCATCTGAAGTTTGAAATTCTAACTGATTTAATAAAATTCATGGCTATGTCATCTCATTGCTTTGTCTACTTATATCCAAGAGTTTATAGTGAGAATTGTCATTTAAATGACTACTTTAAATTCTCAGTTGCCATAAAAATGTATTTTGAAAGACATAACTGAAATATTTGGTGAAGGCAAAAAGAGAGAAGAGTTATTTAAAGTTTCACTCTGTTAAGTAGGTCTGCACAAACGAGCTAGAGAAGGTGAATTATTTTTGAGGGGTTTTCAGTATTTTTCAGATAGAGTGCTCAGAAAAAAACTTTGCAATAACTTATTATAGCATGATTTTACACTGACCTGTGCTGGCAGCCCTGAGAGTCTTTTTGATTCATTTTTAAAAGAAATTTATTTCCTGCTGCAAATAGATGAGACCCTGCTCCAGAAAGAAACTTCCTTTAACCTGGTAAATAGAAATGAGATGAGATATTGTTTCAATCACCACTTAAACTCTTTGTGTGGGTGGACACAATGCAGTTATGTACAGCTTGACCTGGAACTGTTGCTCTTGAAGATGGAAAACAAGTGCACCACTTAAAGTCATATATTGTACCAGGCAGCAGCAGCAGCCAGATCCCGGAGGATCCCTTCAAACAGCTCTATATGGTGACAACAGACCTTCTCCTTCTCTCTTATCCAGCAGGACTTATCTGAACCATCTCAGATTGAATCATGGAAGTTATGATGGGGTGAATTCAAAGAGGTCAAGCTTAGGGTATATAACAAGGGATATAATTTTTGTAGCTACCATTTTTCTTCTGATTTACAGAGCTTTACATTTTGCTACTGTAAAGCTGTGAACCCACAAAGGCTGCTGCTCACCTCTGTATGGCTGCCAGGTGTATCTTCTCAGAAGTATAGCTACACCAGGCTTTCTTACTCTTCTCACTGTTTCCTTCCTAGTATGAAAGCAGTACTGAAAAAAGACCACCAAGGTTTATAACTCAAGTTGGTAATATATAGTGTTTTCCTACAGTCACAGTAATGAATGCTAGGTGTAGCATGGGAATGACCCATGAAGAAATTTGTTGTGTTTGCTGAAAGTGAGAGATGGAGAGAAAGGCTCCCAGAGCTTCATATGGGAAAAATTTCCTCATTGCACCACATGAGAAGAGCCAATACACCTGTGAAAAACTCCTGAAATCTATTTATGAACATTAAGAAAAGATATTGTAGTATTTTTCATAGTTTGATTTTCAAATAGAAATTAGGTAGAAATCCAAAATTGTCTGGCCACTGGGCTGAAGCCCACTGATGGAATCATAGAATCATTACAGGTGTAAAAGACCTCTAAGATCATCAAGAACATCTGCTAACCCAGCACTGTCAAGTCTGCCATTAAACCATGTCCCAAAGTGCCACATCTACTGGTCTTTTAAATACCTCCAGGGTGGGTGACTCAACTCCTTGGGCAGCCTGTTCCAGTGTTTGACTATCCTTTCAGTGAAGAAATTTTTCCTAATATTCAATTGAAATCTCCCCTGGAGCAACTTAAGGCCATTTCCTCTCATCCTGTCCATTGTTACCTGGGAGAAGAGGCTGACTCCCACCTCACTATGGCCTCTTTTCAGGTAGTTGCAGAGAGCAATAAGGTCTCTTCTCTTTCCCAGGCTAAAAATCCCCAGCTCCATCAGCTGCTCCTCGTAAGCCCATGCTCCAGACCCCTCACCAGCTTTGTTGCCCATCGTTGGACACCCTGCAGAACCTCAGTGTCTTTCTTGTAGTGAAGGGCCCAAAACTGGACACAGGATTCAAACTGTGGCCTCACTCGTGCCAAGAACAGTGGGGGCAACCATTGCTCTGGTCCTTCTAGCCACAGTATTGCTGATATAGGCCAGGATGCCATTGGCCTTCTTGGCTCCCTGGGCACACATTGTCTCATGTTCAGATGGCTGTTGACCAGCACCCCTGATTCTTTTCCACCTGGCAGCTTTCCAGCCACTCTGCCCCCAGCCTGTAGCACTGCAGGAGGTTTTGACCCAATTGCAGGCCCCAGCACTTGGGCTTGTCAAACCTCACATCATTGGCCTTGGCCCATCAATCCACTTTCTGCAGATCCCAGCAGATCAACACTCCTGCCCAACTTGGTGTCCTCTGCAAACTGACTGGTGGAGCACTCAATCCCCTTATCCAGGTTGTCAATAAAGATATTAGACAGGAAACGGCCCAACTCTGGTCCCTGGGAAACACCGCTAGTGACTGGCTGCCAGATGGGTGTAGCACCATTCACCACCACTCTCTGGGCCTGGCCAGCCAGCCCAGGTTTTTTACCCAGAAAAGAGTATACCCACCCAAGCCATGAGCAGCCATTTTCTCCAGGCGAATGCTGTGGGAAACAGTGTTAGAGGCTTTATTAATGTCCCAGAGATGATTAATGTCCCTACAGATGATATCCCAGTAGACAACATCCACAGCCTTTCCCTTCCCCACAGAGCAGGTCACCCTGTCAAAAAAGGAGATCAGGTTAGTCTTGTAGGACCTGCCTTTCCTAAACCCATGCTGGCTTGGCCTGATTCCCTGGTTGTCCTGCATGTGCCATGTGATGACTGCAAGAGGGAGAACCTTGGTCTCTGAGGGTGAGGAGAAAAGGGAGCATGAATAAAGAAAGGAATAAATCATGGTCCAAGCACTTCAAAAATGGAAGTTCTTTGAAGTGGACAAGTGAGAGAGAGGCCACCCCAACAGTGGAAGTCCAGAGCTGTCTGCACTTTGCCTTGCTGATGCTACTCACTGACTTTTAGTCCAGTGTTTTGTCATAGGTTAGCAAGCATAGTCCCGGAAGGGATGTCCTTGCTAAGGGGTGCTTACAGTTTCCTCTGGGAACTGATAGAACCTATCAGCTGGCCAGTTTGAATATGGACAATTCTCTAAGCCACTTAAAGTTGTGACCACCTCTGTGATCCACATTTAAGAATAGGCAAACTCCCCCTCCAAGCTCTCTCTCGTTTCCGGCACTGGGACAGGTGGCTGCAGGACCCGAGCAGGGCCCAGCGGGCCCGGCCAGGCCCTGCTTGGGCCAGGCCGGGCCGGGCCACGGCCATCCTGAAGCCATGGACCTGTTCCAGCCGTG
>NW_008237229.1:5734030-5753940 GCF_000691975.1 Corvus brachyrhynchos | reverse complement strand
AGAGATGGACCAGATGAGGACTTTTGCTCCAAACGGGAAAGGAGAAAACCTCAGTCCCTAGAGATGGACCAGATGAGGACTTTTGCTCCAAATGGGAAAGGAGAAAACCTCAGTCCCTAGAGATGAACCAGATGAGGACTTTTGCTCCAAATGGGAAAGGAGAAAACCTCAGTTCCTAGAGATGCTCCCAGAGATAGTCCTAACGATGAAGATGATGAAGACCCTTTGCTCCCAGGGAAGGAGAAGGGCCTCTGGTTTTGTTTCTGAACGGCTCAACCTTAAAATTGTACCCCAAAAAACTTCAAAAGTGGACCCTCGAAAGCAGTTGCGGGAAAAGCTGCAAGTCGGGGGAAAGGACTCACATCGCGAGCAGAGAGACTCCTCTTCCTAAATGGACTGAACAATATTTGGAAGTGGGCGGCTGTCTCGTTGTGATAATGTTTTCATAGCACGAGCAAGAAGAGACTTCTCTTTCTAAATGGACTGAACAAGGTTATTATGGCAGTGGTAAACAGACTGAACATCTTAAGGGTTGTCTTTTTACATTGTCAGTGGGAGAAGGGAGGAAGGTGGGGGGAGGAGGAGAGTTCTGAAGGTAGTATAATTTTTTTTTCTTTTCTCCCTTCTTTTAGGTCTGTTAATAAACTTCTTTATATTCTTTCAAGTTTGGTGCCTGCTTTGCATTTCTCCTAATTCTTATCTCACAGCAGATAAACAGTAATGAGTATTTTGGACTAAACCACTACATGTTTATACCATTCTCAAGGATCTAGACTAAAAAATTATGATAACTAAACTTAAAAAAAACCCTCTTCAAGGCAAAAAGAGCAAGTAGCCTGCAGAAAACATATGGAAATGCCAAAAGTACATGTCAGTTATGGGAGACACTGAAGGCACCCATGTGTTTTCTCAGGCTCAGTCGCTGAACTCACGGTCACCTGATTCAAGGTAGCAAAGTAGCATCAAATTATGGTCATGACACACTGGCTTGTTACAATCCAAAGCTGTTGGTCATGGATACTCACCTCTTCTTCATTGTCAGTACGATTTCACTAGGCACAACTCTTCTCTTTTGCTGCTCTTTGACCTTCATATACAGGGTCTACATACGAGTAAGTGTACACAGACACACAGAGCAGAAAACAGGAAATAGCTGAGGGAGAAAGGACCAGCTCTACCAAGGTGTAATTAATGTTTCATATTCCAGTCATTAAGACTTGCCTACAATAGAAATTTTCTTATAAATAAGTTAAACATTATAGATAAGATGCCACCTGTAGATAAAAATTGCCTTAATAATCACAACTACATAAAAGTTTTGCTGTTTCCTATACTAGTGAAGCAGTGTTCTCAGACCCTACAAAATCCTTCACCTGTCCCTCCCCTCACCTCTTTGAGCTACCCAGGTGGATGGACGCTTCTTGTATAAATATTAAGATGAACAGCTGTTCATTTTCCAACTTGCTATTTAGTCATTTTCCTGCAACTCTAGGGAACTTTTGCCTCTCTGAGAATACAGTGGATGAGAATGCAGCAAGAAAATGTGGCCTACAAGGCTGTATGAACCACAGCGAAACCGCCACTGACAGCAACATAAACAGTGGTATACCCAGAAACAGCATTGTGACAGTTTGTCCTGGAAAAAAACTTTTAAGTTCTGAGACTAGAAATGGCCAGCACTGATGATGGTAGCTTGTAAAAATTGCTTACCAGGGTATTCAAGGCCATGGATTAGCGCAGTACTCTTATCAATCTTAATAAATGTCAGCTCTTCAGTGCAACAGTGAATGAGGATATACAACCCAAACGTGTCTCAGGTAAAACTGAGAATAACCTGTATCTGCATCTAGTCAGTGGGAGAAAAAAAACCAAAACAGAAAACCAACCAACCATAAAACAAATAAACAAACAAAAACCCCAAACAACAAACCATTGTGGATAGGCAGTGGGAGGAACAACAGATGGTGCAAAACCTTGCAAGCTTCAATTACCCTCAGTGAAAACCACAGTGGATATTTTGACCTGCTTTGCATCAGATCTGTAATCCAGACAGCTTCAAAAGGGAAATGACCCACCAGACTGGAACCAGAGTCCAGAAACACGTGACTGTCACCTGTGTCAAGGCAAGAGCATGAAGGCAGGAGTATCTCTCAATTAACAGAAATTATTGATCATCCCTATAGAGAGAAAATCTGATCCTGAAACAAGTACAGGCTATCAAGAGTGATAATTCTCTCAGTATGGGACCAGTAGGGTCCAGAAACTAAGCTATACTTATGTACTTATGTGTAGAAAGGATATCTAAGACAGAGTTGACACTGGCACCAGCTACACTAAGGTCCAGGCACACAAAATAACCGCTGTAAAACCACAGCACTACCATCCTAGGTATTTCCAGCACCTGTTGACATGTCTTTAATAAATCAGACACTAACAGGAATGAAGCCAAAGGTAAATGGTCATAGGGTAATCCTCCAGGTAAATATGACTTCATGGTGTAGTATGGGATAATTGTCACTCTTTTCTCTGTTGACAATTTCTGTTGAACGAGACACTGAGGATGATCGGTAAGGTCTGACAAATAACAGAGTGTTTGTTCTTATACATAGTATGATAAACCCTGGTGGAGAGGCAGACACTGCATTTAGATGAAAGCAGAGAAGAATAAAAAAGTAGTGTGGGTTGTGAAGTCAAAGAAGAATAAGAAAAAAAAACGCTATAAAACTGTAATTGGATTAAAAGAAAACACATCATTCCTATGTCTATGCACACAGATAGAGTCATTATGCCATTAGTTATCCAGCTGTACAGAGGAGATAAAGAACTCATTTATTTTTGAGAAATTTGCAGATTCTAGTGTAATATCTGGAGAATCCTTGAGCTGACTTACAGTCAGAGGAGTATACCCCAAATAAACAGTACTTTTCCTGTTCAGCAAGAATTTCTGGGTTGTTTTATACAAAGTGATTCTGAAGCATAAGACAAATCATAATGGTTTTCAAGTAAGCAATAATAAGGTGTTTTTTTTAACCAGCTGTTCACTGTAGTCCACCATATTCTGTTACACCTTTGGGTTTTTTGAAACATTACACCCTTTTCTTTCACATGCATCAAACATTGGCTCTTTATAAGACAGATTATGTAGGGTAATGACAAGATGAAAACTTATAGAAAGTGAGGTTAATTTTGAATGTGTTAGATTAAATAAAATTGGAGTAAAAATTACATTTCTGATGTTTATTACAGCATTGCTGGAATAGCGCCATAATGCATGCAAAGCACACAAATAAATACTGTTGAAATTTCAAAACTGATTTTGAATTAATTGATTTATAAACAGATAGAAATATGTTTGTATCACATCTTTCAAAATTGCATTGCCAATGATATGTATCAATCTGGCATTTTGCTCTAAAATGGCTAAGTATTGCTTTTTAAGCTTTGAATTAATTGGGCTCAATGGAGTGATTAGTCAGAAAATAACCTTTTTGGTAACAAAGTGAAAACAGAAAATAAGCCATAACTTAGTGTTCAAGTAAATTTAAAAAAAGTTCTCTAAGTACAGAGACTTGCAAAATTGCACCTATCCAGCAGAATAATATCTAATTTAACACAGTTACTAGAGATAAATGATTTTTCCTGATCAAATTATATCAGGATGAATAATTTTATACTATATAATTGGTGAGCTGGATAATTCAATAAGCCCATTTGCTATGGTTGACTTCCTTTCACAAGTAGAAATTCTGTAATGAGGAAGGCAGTTTTGTCAAAACAGCTGCCAAATGGCAGTAGCATAATAAAAGAAGCCCATTAATCAGAAAATTAATTAAACATTCTGTGTATGTAAAACCTGCTGCATACTGAGAAAATGTGAATGGCCTGACAACAGCATTTGTAACAATTTATTCATTGGAGAATTATAGGAAACAACCAGTGTATTACAACAATATTCAAATACAGCTATTCTACAGGAAGAAAAGGACTCAATTTCTAAGGTTAATTGGCTGGAAAAATAAACGGAAAAACATGAAACATTCCTATTCCTTTTCTTACTAATCAGAATATAAATACTGTGGGGTACCAATCCTCTCGTTTTGTCTGAAGAGTGCTCCTAGCAAAGAAGACCAGAGTGAAAAGCAGTAGTAGTATGGGTGGTGGCTATCAGACTGCTGGCATCTCTCAGAATCAAGTAGAATTTTAGGATGAGCTGGGACCAAGATATTCTCCATCACGTGACACTGAAGGACCTATACAATAGTTTGGGATGCTTCTAAAAATAATTTCCAAAGTATCTTTGCATTCGTTAAAGACATTGATCTATTCTTGACATTTAAGCTGGCTAATACTCATTTTGAAAGCAACATTAATTTTCCTCAAATTAGATTATACCTTGAAGATCAAGCTGACATGGTGGGTTTATGACATTGAGAATCTAGAAAAACAAACTTTTAGGGGTGGTTTTATAAACCTATGGTGGTAGCCACCAAGATAAACATTGGCGTCTATTCATTGATCTGAAAGAAAAAAAGGGGGGTAATAATCTTAAATCTCATGCGGCACAAACACAGAGTGGGGCATGTGGCCAGCGAAAATAGGTGTATTTTATATAACTTAGTAATGAACACCGGCATTTTCTCCCTAGGGGGAACTTCATATTATTTTGGGAATTAATGCAGAATTTTGACACATTCCCTCCTTTGTTTTTTTCATAGAAAAAATATTCAACAGATGTGCTGCACAACCATTTTTTATGGGAATAAAATGTGCCCCAATTTTCTGGGCTATATAATCACAGAAGATTACAAACAAGAGTTCCATAAGCTTCTAATGAATTTAGACCCCCTCGCTCTTTTGAAAATCAATGAGAGTAAAACAGGTAACAGCCTTAAGCACTTTCTTATATCTGCATAATTGAGTTTGAAATAAATGAAAGAGGTAAACTTCATGGCCTCATGTGCAGTGTCGGCTACTTTTAAATAACATTCAGTATAATTATTTCACATTCTTTGCTTCCTTTTTAAGTCAGCCATGAACAGGCACAGGATAATGCTGGTGGGAAGAATCCCAGGTCTATGATCCTTATGAACACAAATTGCTCTGAATTTACGAAAGCACTGGCTATTTCCAATAAAGTATGTTTGAAATGCTCTTTCTTTTCAGCACCAGATGTTCTTTTCCATGCCATGTATTTGATTTGAAGTAACACGAATATTTCTGCTTATAGTGGTGTGTCTGGTTGGACGGATAGAATATCTAAATTATTTTCTGTGCTTCATAGCTAACAAAGTGATCCAAATATTTCCATAGTATCATATACAGAAAAGATTAAATCAGAGTTATTTGGAACAGATAAAATTTAATAGCAGAATTATATTTTCTCTCCACATTTTGTTATAGGAAATGATTTATTCATAGATAGTTAGTGCTTGAAGAGTCCCTATGTCTTTCCTTTGTGGAGGTCAAAATCATGCTGGAATAATGTGAAGTCACCTCTTATTTCCTATAGAACATTTTACTAATACTGCAGAATCAGAACAATTGGAAATTGAAAATTAAGAGGTTATGGGGGGGAAAAGCCATTGTGGAGAAAATACCGCAAATACATTGAATTAATGACCAATAGCTTTCGTGAGCGTGTTCCACTTGCAATATTTCAGTCTCCAGCTGCAGAAATAGAATGTTGAACTGAAGCCATGAAAACCACTGAATCATTCATTAGCTTGCCAGAGGTAGAGAGTGGTTAGATGGCACAGTGTGTTAATGCATAAGCTTTTCAAGCTGGAGGCGAGTTATGACTAGATTTAGGTCACAAGTGAGACACATTCAGTGCTATCAGCTTGCTTTCTATGGATAATTTTTCAGCTGTACACACAGATATGTTTTATGATTGGCAATCCATTCTAAAGTTAAAAAAGACAGACATAACGAAACTATTGCAATTGGGATTAAAAGGCTGTGCAGATAAAGATTCAAACTGACTACCTACATGACACCTAGCTCTTTCTAAAAATTATTGCTCCATTCAGAAAGACATAAGACACAGGCTTCCTCACAAAATACAGAAACACTTAAATGTTTCTTTTTAGAATAACACTGAAATCAGAAATAAATAAATTTTGCATAAAATCACAATTTTATGTGAAGCAGGAAAATGAATCTCCAAAATTTACATCATTTTGGATAAGCGAAATAGGCATGTAGTCTTTAAAAATACTAATAGCACTTAATACATAAATACATGCATACAGCAAAAGAAATTGCCTACACAGACTGAGGTATGGTTCGGAAATCTCTGCCACTGCCATGCAGATGAGTGCTATGGATAGAGCCTAGAGTTTTTGCTACACAGATACCTTCAAAGCTAGAATAAACAAAGATGTGCTGCTGGAAAGTCAGTGAAGTGAAACTCCTGCTGTGCTCAGTTGTTGTTGCAGTATGTTAGAAGGTTGCTCAAGTATTAGTCTTGGTCTTTTATATTTTCCATCTCCTCACTCCTTGAGGAAACCATGATAGCTACACAGAAGTGAGAAGGACTGGTTTGATGTATCAGTTGTAGACTGGACAGAAACAGGGACCTTGAAGGCCCAAGTCTGGGTTAGCAGAATCATTTGCTACAAGGACATATAATAAATACATAACCATGATTCTTGTTGCAGACAGCTTATACTCTGAAAGCAGAACGAGAAGAATCAATGTGAAGGAGACTATAGACTGCACAAAAATGTATTGAAAAAAGATGGTTGTTGTGCAATATTGTAAGGTGGTATTTTAATCAGATTTCTCAGGACAGCACTCAGTAATTACCCTGTAAACTTGTGATAGTCTACTCAGAGGAGTTTTTACTTCTATGTCCATCTTATCCCTCAATTCACCATAGAGGAGATTAAAAACTCTTAAGTTTTCATTTGCATCAGTCCGATGTTTATTTAATCTATATTTGAAGGCAAAATCCCTGCTCTGAAGTATCCTTCCATTTATCTCTAATAATTTGTCATTTAACAATCTTCCTGGGAACTTTGACTGACATCTAAAGTAACACAAAGTGTCACAACTTAAGTTTTACAAATCAATTCCACAACTTATGAGACCTTAAACTTATGGTTAATGAGGCCAAGACAAACTCTTTACTATTTGTGAGTTGTACAATTGGATTCAAATATCAGTTGACAGTTGGTGAAAGAAGCAACCTTCCAGGTGGCATGATTTTCTGATGGAGTCCTAGCATGGAGGATGGGATGCATTCTGAGAAGAAATGTGTTTGCTTTTGTGTTGGTTTTTTTGTTGTTGTTGGTTGTTTTTTTGTTGGTTTTTTGTTGGTTTTTGTTGGTGGTAGTTTTTTTTTTTGCTCTATGGGGAATTTTTTCTGTGGTTCATTTACAAACTTCATCCGTCTAATATCCTGCTGAGAAAGATATCAGCATAGAGAACAAAGGTAAAGAATCCATCAGATATCTCTTAATGCCTCTCCCCCTTATGTTTAAGGCACAAATTTTGGAGAATAAAATGAGCTTTGAGAGTTCTTAGCAAGTTCAAAGCACTGGATAAAGTGCAGAAAAAAAGCAGCATTTCCTTTTTAAATACACCATAATGCACAGCATTCATTTATATCCTTGTCCATATACTTATTTTCATGGTTAGTTATGCAATGAAATACCAGCTGTAGTTTAGGCCACTTCAGTGTTCACTGATAAGAAACGTATTCCTAATCTATCAATTCTGAACTGCTTTCTGAACAACTTGTTGACACTGTTGGAGAAATAGATGCTTAAAGCAAATGCTCTGAATGAAATAGATAAACACCAGTATAAGAATGTAGAAGGGATGAAAGTTAACTAATGAGTATATTGCTTTTAAAAATATTAAATCCTTGCTTTTCCCTCCATGTTCTACCTTTAAGTTTTTAAGCATTCTTCCAAAAGATGGAAAAGGAGGGGAAAATACATCATTTTCAGTTTCAAGACATCTCTTTCCTCTTGGTGGGCTTATCTAAAGCATCTCAATTGTTTAACAAAATTTAAATATGATTTATGCTTTTTTCTTAAAAAACAAATTGCTTTGAAGTTTTATGAGTAATTATCTCTTAATTAAAAGTAAATTAATACTATTTTGTATTTCATAAACTTTATCTTCCTGTCATTGCCAGAACAGTTATAATGCCATTCTATAGAATTTATTAAAAGGTTTTGAAATATTTCTAGAAAAGAAATGCTCCTGAAAGGAGTCAAGTTCTCATATCATAACAACATTAACAAGACAAATCTGGAGTGATGTGTAAATAAGAAGTATTGCAAAATATACGGAAAAGTAATGTATTAAATATTCCTTGATCTAACCTGTCTTAATTTTGGAACTACTTAACATCTGATTACTTATTTTTGCAACTATGATGTTCCCATAACAAATAGATAATAAATAGAGTTTTGTATTGCAATCTGAAATAATTGTAGATGAAGTAGAAGAGTTTTGATATAGAACTTTTATTGATGGGTCCAGTGGCAGGACAAGGGACAATGGTCATAAACTGAAAGACAAGAAGTTTCACTTCAAACTGAGGAAAAGCTTCTTTACGTTGAGGATGACAGAGCACTGGAACAGGCTGCCCATGGAGGTCATGAAGTTTCTCTCTCTGGAGACATTCAAAACCAAACTGGAGATCTTCCTGTGTCACCTGCAGTAGGTTACTCTGCCTTGGCAGGGAGGTTGGACTAGATGATCTCCAGAGATCCCTTCCAACCCTAACATTCTGTGATTCTGTGACCATGTGCAGAGCCTCAGTTCTGGTCTTGGGGATAGCATATTTTGTCTTCCTCAAGGGCCTAGTTATTGAATCCCACAAGAACCCATTCCCAAGGACAAAAGGGGCCACATGCAGCTGGAACAATCTTCCAAAAGAGCAGTAAACCGTTCACACACTCAGCATGGATTATACAGATGCACAATGCTCACTGACGCAGCAGGTACTCCTCACCAAGCTCCAGGGCCAGAGGAAAGACTCCTGAGGCAGAGTTGCGTTGGCATAGAGCATTTGTGCCATAAGTGAACCTTTGCTCAGAGGTATTTTGACAGAAATTGCGTACAGTGAGAAGGAACCTGTCATTCCAGAAAAGTTGCACAAAGCTAGAGACACATGCTTAGCTCGCATGTTCTGTGGGAATTACATGGGAGAAAGGAGCATGGAACTGCAATGTTATTCATAGGGTGTGTGATCCTGAGTCGGGATGTGTTTTGGAAGGGCCTTCAGGGAAGTGTGTTAGAGCAGGTAACACCTGCACAGAGTCAGAAATTCTGTGTTTAGCATCTGTTATCTACTTAGCTGGCAATGGGGGGAAGTCGGAAGACAAAGTGCAGCAAACGGGGACTGGTAGGGATGCAGCAGTCAGCTGGCAGGGCAGTGCTCATTTTTCTTGGTCTACTGTCTGTATCCTAGTAGGGACAGGCTGGGAATCACATCGTGGGACAAAAGAGAAAATGGGGGCTCTGGACACAGCCCTTAGGATCGGCACAGAGTTTGACGAAAGGTTGACCCCTCATATGTCAGAGGGGTCAACCCCAGCAGAACTCCTAAGGGGACATGCAGCCACTGAGGTGAAGGGCTACAGATACAGCCTGGTGTCCCTCCCTGGGCTGAGCAGGATGGGACTTTCACTTTTTGGGATGTGAGCCCTGATGAATTACAGGGGCAACATGTGCAGGATGAACACAGCAGATTTAGGTACTGCAGAAAGGGTGAGAATGGAATTGATAAAATGACAGCATAGACAAGAGCTGATACCTCAGTGGTACTGGATGATGAAATACATGGTTCAAAGAAGGGGAAACAGTCAACAAATTCTTTGCAGAACAAAGCACTGTAGAAACCCAAGCACTTGATCAACAGGGAATCTGTTCCCACCTCCTCTGGAAAAACTGGATGAGTGTTGGCTGACAAGACAACAAAACAATTCCTACCAATAATTTTTGAAAAGCCACAGGTGTCAGGAGAAGCCAAGTAATCAGAAAGGGGCAAATATTTTGCCCAAATAAAAATATTGAAGAAAAATAGCCTTTACTTCAATTCCTGGGACAACTAAGGAGGAGGTCCTCCGGAAAGACATCGCAGGAGCATGAAGGATAAGGAGGTGATTGGAAGAAGTTAATACAGAATTACTAAGATGAAATCATACTTGACCAATCTGGTTGCCTTCTGAAATGAAACAATTAGCTGAATGAATGAGGATAGGGCTGTGGATGTCATCTGCCTTGATTTTGTCAAGGTTTTTGATCTGGTCTCCCACAACATCCCTATAAACAAGCTGTCAAGCTCTCTGATAAACAGAGATGGACCATTATTGGGTAGAAACTGATCTAAACTACCAAGCTCAAAGGGTGAATGGTTCAAAGTCCAACTGGCAGAAATCACATTTAGAGTCTTCAAAGAGTTTCTCCAGGGTCAGATGCTGTTCACTGTCCTTGTAAATTATCTCAAAAGTGGGATTGAATTCACATTCATCAGGTCTGTAGATGGCACTGAAGCAGCAGGACAGGCAGATGTGGTACAAGGAAGAGTACAGCAGAGAGGTTGTAATAGGCTGGATAGTTGAACCAACAAGGGTTGTGTGAAACATTGCAAAGAAACACAAGCACACCTGAAACAGAACAGTCACAAACAGCAGAACAGGCTAGGTTCTGTCTCGAAGGTGTATTTATCACTTAAAAACAATCATTTGATTCTGTTAGTGAAAAAGAAAAGTGGCTGCCATATTTTTGTATTGTGGCTCTCACCAACCCAATCTGCTTTCCAAGCCACCACTCATGGAGTCTCCATTGAACCAGTCAGGAGAGATGAAAAGACCAGAACAGCTCTGGTGACCTGAGAGATTCTGAACCTGTGACTATGTGCAAGGTGGAAGTCTTTCATGTGCAGTTCTCTTTCTGGAGATGTCCCCTCCAATTCATTGATGTTCAGTCACATTCCCATCAGTGACTCAGACATAAGTCCCAAGTCCCTAAGGCAGATGTACATCAACTTTTTTTTGCCAGGAGAAATGACATCAATTCCCTGTTGGAGACTGTTGAGAGATGCAAAGGGACAGAAGACACCAAGCTGTGATCTGTGAGAGAGGGTGTGTGTATCCTTGTCGTGAAGGTACTTTTAGATTCTGCCTTGTTTTAGACTCCTGCTGTCCTGGTTAGTGAGAGAAAAGAGCTCAGGGTGAGGAGTGAAAGGAATCTGTCACAAGCCAATGTTGAAGATGTCCCCATTCAGAGGGAAAGAAGAAATGGAGAGATGAAGGGACACGACAAAAGGTATACAAAGAAAGGAAGAAATTAAAAATGACAAATCTTGTAAAAAGAATCTCTTATTCGTATACAGTTTTATACTAACCTTTTTTAATTGGTCCCTCCTTCCAATGCCATGCCCAATTATTGGCCTAATTATTGGAAAGAAAGTGAGGACAGATGTATTGCTTTGGGTAACTTTTCATGTGCATAGTCAGGCAACACCATAAGTGAACAGTTGCTTTTATTTAAAATCAAACCCATAAAGATTTGGAAGAAGAAAAAATTAATTCAATGAAGAAACAGAACTCGGAAATTCAGGATAGGTTTTAACACTTGAAAAAGTAAGAGGATGAAATTAAGCTGGGGTAACAGATCACTTGATTTCCCAAAGTTTTATTCTGTTTTCAAAGTTTCCTAGGAAAAGGGGATGAAAAAAGACCCAGTAAAAAACATACAAGCAGTTAAACTATAAATAATCCTGGTTGTACTAAGAATAGATATGTAGCATATCTTTGCAATACTGTCCAAATATGCTCTCTCATGGAAAAAGCAAAGGGTTAAAACAGTTCTTGTTGAAACACCTGGATGGAAAAGCAGAAACTAAGAATTTTAAAGATTTTCAAATAGCAAAGAAAAAGAGGGTGGAAAGAAAAAAATCTCACAAAAACTTGTTCACTGGAAGCATATGTAGTTGCATATTAATGATGGCATCTGTTATGTACTGACTTGAGTTCCCTTAACCACAAAATGTTGCATAACCACTGTCAGGAGATTTAAAAGACTTCCATTACTTTGTGATGGCAGCAATTAGCAAGGAGGGTGTTAATACTTTCTGGTGCTCAAGCTGTCAATTTCTGGCTATTTTTCATTTGTATTCTTTGTAAACTCACACTGTTGTTTACACAAGGATATCACTGCATCTAGGCAGAAAACAAAATTTTTCTTTCTGCCATGAGATATTCACTAGACGAATGACATTTGTCTTAGGAATAGCTAAGGATATTTCACTCAGAATAAAATCAATACTATGTTTAAATCACTATATACAGAAAAGTTAGGCAGTTTGTGTTTGATAAAGTGTATTTCTGTCTGAGCACATCTAAGTTTTTTGTATGTACATGCTGACATGTGCTCTATGTAATTTGGCAATGTGAATATTATGAAGTCTTACAGTTTAGCAGATATTGGGGAAACATCTGCTAAACTGAAATTGCTTTTGAAATTTTTCATAAGAATAAAACTATTAGTCAGAATTGAAAGTTCTTTAATGATTTTTTTTTTTAAATAGGTTATTTGAGATGATTTCTCTGCTTAAACTTTTTGTGGTCAAGAGGTGAGGTCAAGTGACTTGAAGCTGCAGGACTTGAAGCTACAGGGCATTAAAGTATTCTTTTCATGTAAGAATAAAACTCAATAGCTGAATTGACAACCTTTCTATGTTCTGCTTTAGGGTTAGTTCCTCATCACATTCTAAAGAACACAGTGGAGGCCAAGAAACAGTACAGAACATTACTAATACACGAGGTAGCAATGATGCACTCCCATTTTCCCTGCAGGTGATGCTCTGAAGAAGATAGCATAGATCTCAGTTGTTTTAAAGGTCTCTTGGAGATGGCATCCAAGATAAGGGAGCTATAGTTACACCTAGCTAAACATCTGTTATATTAACTTACCAGATTCAGTCACCATATAACAGCATTTCAGTTCAGAATATGGTTTTGAGATAATAACATTTGATAAAATTACAGTATCATCCAGCATCCAGCATCCTGAACCATGTGTGTTTTGAAAGCATTTAGAAGTTCACACATCTATTACAAATATAATATTAATCTATGTTTAAAATATTTTTGTGTCAAAAATGTATGTAAATCTTTTATGTGCTGCAAACATATGGAACTGAAGAAGTATATCCCCTTCTGGAATTAGAAGACAGCAGCTGAGCTGTATGAACTATCTTGTATAATGTTCAAAGGAGAGAAAATTATTCCAAGGAGAGCAGAGTAAATTCTATCAGCTACAAAAAACAGCTATGGGATCCTTTTTATGACCACATAAAATAAAAAATCATAGAGGTCTTACTGAAAGACCCATAACACAGCAAACTACATGCTATTCCATTTTTTTTCTGCCTCAGTTAAATTGCTAGGTTTAACTGGCACTATCAGAAATTGAACTTTTGATTCTGTGGAACCTATTTCAAGCTTAGCATAAAAAGTGTAGTGATCTGTCCCAGTTAGGTCTCCAGGCTGCACTGCTTGATAGCATTAGTTAAACAATACAAGCTGAATTGAAAATAGTCCCCATCACCTGCAATGGTTTTCACAATCTTTATTTAAACATTCTATGCCTTCAGTAGTCTAAGATAAGCAGAAATAATATTTCTTGAGGTTTGTGGGCTTTTTTTTCCCCCACTGATAAAACTCAATAACTTCCAATGCTCAGTTTAACGATCACTATAAATGCCTTTTTCTCCTCTGTGATCATCAGCTGCATAGCTAATGTCAGCAGGAAATTTTAGAGAACTGTAGAGTAGGAGGACACCTGGGAACAGGCAGCTAAATCAAACAAACATAATTAAATTGTGGAGCTCATTTTCAATTGATGTTTTGGAAAACAAAAGAATAAATGTGTTTTAAAAGGCTTTTGCCAAATGGAGGATTGTCTATCAGTGACTATTAAACTTGGTGGTCCAGATGTATTCTCCATTTCAGAAAATTCCTGAAGTATTTTTTTTGCTGATCAGGAATAACAAAGGAAGTTTTCAAATAATTCTCTATTTATTAAAATTGTTTCTAAATGCCTGCCTTTATTCACCACCAGCAGCGGGATGATAGGTCCAATATAAGGATAGGCCAAATAAGGACCTTTGGTATACTAAAGACTGTGAAAGTATTTAATTCTCTTCCTGGACCAGGTTCTCTAAGGAAGAATAACCATAAAACAACAGCTGTTCTCTTGGCATGTACTGCTGCAGTGGCTGGGAATGCACCTCCTCTTTACACTTCTTTGCCTTCTTCTTTTCAACTACAGCCCAAAAAGGGGAAGGAGACAGTCACAGCATTAATGGGAGAGATGGTTCTATGCTGAGCCACGGAACATGGCAGAGACAAGCTCACAGATCTGCAGGATGTTTGTACTACACTCTACATAGTACTGTAGTGTATAGTATTATACTATATGCAGTATTAAAATAATATTTGGAGTCAGGGAGTCCTAATAAACCAATGGTGCTCTGGTGGGATTGTGCCACTACTGCTCAGAATGGTGAATGAAAATACAAGCCTGAACATCCTTCTGCTCCCAGGGTATTGTAGAAAAAAGGAGGGTGTCTCAGAGATCCGTCTTTGTTTAACAGTTCCTGGGGGATACTGGCAAGTAAAATAAAGTTGTTAATGAAGGCACATGCTATTACTCTAATGTCATGCAGGGATTTAAAACTGCCCATCCTTATTGCATAGCACAGCACATGTAGACATATTTTAATCTTATAGCTTTGGTTATTAGTGTACTGAATCTCATTATGGCAGATATACGTATATCTCGATATATACTCAAGTGCCTCTTGCCTCATCAGAATTTGACCTGGGTGGGCTAATGTTAACTCGAGTGATCCTGTCTGCAAGGAACTGGATTGCCTTGTAGACCTGCCTACAGGTTGTTGAGGGGCCAAGACAGGCATAAACTATCAATCTTCACAAGAACATTTGAATGTAATATACCTAAGCCCCTCATACAGATATGGTTTTACACGCTTAATTAAGTTGATTGATTTTATTATCTTGGTTTTTCAGAATCAGAATAACAGAATATTCTGAGTTGGAAGAGATTGGGGGACTGTGGGGAGGGAAACTGTAGAGCTTGCACCATGAGGCATGGCTGAAGGGCTAGGAATTGTTCAGCCTGGAGAAGGGATATCTTCAGGGGCACCTTACAGCAGCCCTTCAGCAGCTGTGAGGAGGCTGTTGAGGAGATAGCTATGTACTCTTGATGCTGATGTACCGTCACAGGACAAGAAATAACAAGAACAAGAGCAGTTGTGACAGGATGTAAGGAAAAGATTTTTTTCTTCTGAGGACAGGGAACAGTGGGACAGGTTGCCCAGAGAGGTGGTGCAGTCTCCAGCTGTGGAAGTTTCAAGACCCATCCAGATAAAAGCCCTGAGCAACCAGGACAGACCTCAGAGCTGGTCCTGCTGAGAGCAACAGGTAGGACGGGAGGCTGCTGAGCGGCCTTCCAGCTAGAATTATCCTATGATTGTTACAGTGGGGATACTGTAACACGCATATATCAAACCAGGAGTCGTGTGGAAAGGAAATATATAGGAACACAAACCAACCCATGGGAACGAGGCTGAGCAGGGGCAGGGAAGCCCCGTGTCTGTGCCCTCAGGGCCCCTCTCCCAGGGCTACACGGCAGGGGAGGGACCCCAACATATGATCTTTTGTTCCTACAGGTAGGTGTAGTCATTTCAAATTTGATGACATTCACATTCAAATTCCCAATTGAATTTGTTCAAATTTTGTTCTTACTGAGATGAATCAGATCAGACTCTAATGTTAGCTGACTTTTTCAGCCTTTCTTTCTGTGAAGAAAGAAAGGAAAAGCCACACTGACTTTGGTGTTGATGTCAGCATTTCAAGTAATGCTTCCACAATTTCATGTCCCAGAAAATAAATCTTTTGAATTTGATAGTAGTTGCAAAAATGATGCAAGGCCAAAGGTAGCTCCTGAATGACTCCTGTGCATGGCACAAAAGTGTCTGGGAAATATAATGGAATTAGGTTTTGCTTATTGTAAGCATAGCTTTTTAAGACCACATGGAGGTCCATACTCCGATCTGCATCCAGGACCAAGTTGACCAATATGCCTGCTTTCTGCAAAGTTCTGGCCAGGATTACAGTATCAGAAGCACTACAAGGCACTGAGACTTTCAAAGCACTTGGTAATGTTTGCATACCTAAAAATATCCTTTTGGGTTTTTTGTTAAGAATTCAGGGCAGGTAGAAACTTACAGAAAAACCAAACCAAGCACACAACCCCCAAAATCCCACACAAAACAGCAACAATCTAACAACAACAAACAACCAAAGAAAAGCCCTCAAAATGCTCTATTGAATAAGGCATACTGCTCACAGAGCCAGTGGAAATACAACAAAAATTGCAAGTTTCTTCTGCCAACAGATATATTAAACTTTGAGTATAGAAAAAAAGATGTTTTCCAATAAAAATGCGGATGACATTGACAGAAACAAAAATCAGATCTTCATTATTCACTGTATTTTGAAACACTGCATTTCTTCTTACTTGTCAAAATATGTTTGGTTTTAATGTTACTATTTCTCTATTGCTTTCTCTCTTCTATGCATTTGAAAATGTTCTCTTTAATACCCCAGTAATAGTGCTCCTGGATGCTAATGAAGCTGCCTCTTTGGAAAATGCGCTCTCCATTTTCTTTCAGAGTGGCAAAGAAAAATTCATTCAGTGGGAAAGGTTTGTGGTGCATTTGAAAATTGCCATTATTTTATATCTTGATAAAACAGGTGGAATGGAAATTTTTTCTTTAATATTGTTTCTAATTCAAATTCTTTGTTATTTATTTGATTTAATTCACACACACAGGCAATGTGTGCACCCATGGGCCCATTGCCATAATTTTAATTAAATAACTTCTGTTGGCTTTAGAAAGTGTATTTGTATTTTCTTTTTTATTTTATATTCTTTCTTTTTCCACTTAATCTTACAGAAATTTGCTTCAATTCTTATTGTTCACTGCTTTTAAAATGGGAAAGTCCTGCAGAATACATGATATACTTATCCATGGAACAGCCATCTGATGAACAGATAGTAAAGAACTCAGACAGTATATCAACAGCAGAAAATCTATTGCTACAAAAAGGCTCTGCAGCCCAGTTTCAGGAGTAAAAACCTTTTATTGAAAAGGACAGGTGTTACTGGAGTACAGGCTGCAGCACACGTGCCCTTTGCTAAGAAAATCACTCTTTTTGAAATGCAAGGCATTTCCCTGGCTTGCATTCAAATGAATATGTATAATCAGGAGAACGTCTGAAGAGAGTACCATCCCCCTGATTTTCATGGTAAGGCCCCTGCAAATATCAGATGCAGCATATCCAGTTTTGTAATGCATGTCTTCATATGCCATTATTATTAAACTTATTGATTGTAGTCTAGATTCTCAGTGGTTGCAGCACAGTGGATGATTAAGCCATAAAATAGGTGTGAGTTACTATATGTCTTGACCTTCTGTGAAGCTGTAGGATATTTTAATTATGATATCTATTTTATCTCCATTATTCTAAAATTTGAATAAAGTTGCCATCTATACAGAAATCAGCACATAAAGGTTTTAAGTACCTGTAAGGAAATGAATCACAAGTAGTTAAGGAGATAGGATGCAATTGTACTGAAGAGAGTTACAATAATCTGGCAAATCAAAGTGATTGCTTCATAAGTTGGGAATAAAACCTAACTGTGTGGAACACAGAGACATCTCACAGCTCAGCAGCCTCCTGCACACCCTGGGGCTCATCCCACTTGCTTTAGTATTCCACCTCCTCAAGGAGGGTGTGTCCAAACTTCCATCACCTACCAATGCTCATACAAAACTATTAGTCATAAAGAACTGTCCTCCAGTATAAGATCATTCAGAAGCCTTCCTGTCAGTCTTTGGAGATATTTTTCACTAACCATGGGATGAAAGTTCTGTCATTATTATTAGCAGTGCTAATTATATATGAGCAAATAATAATAAAGGTACTGATGCATTGATACCTGGTATTAGTCATATACTTTCCTATTATCTTAAAAAATGCCTTCTTGTCTCACAGACTGTTAGACTTTATTAAGACTTCATCAATGGAATGTGAAACTTGAGCAGTCAGAACTGCTTCCTAAGCACCAGCTACAAGGAACTCAACTCCTTTGATTGAAAACTGTATACTGAAATAGATAACTATAATGTAGGAACTATTGAACCTTTACCTCAGAACTCAAAGGCTGACAGCTGTGCCACATATTTTTTTTTCTCTTTCCTTCCTGCTGATCATTTTGGCACAGTTTCTTCAACAGTATTACTGTTGTAGAACAGAGGTGATTTTTTATTTACCTGATGTATCAAAATTAGACAAATAGAATTTTTTTTTTAAGACTTTGGAAAATGCTAGGCTGTTCACTAAGGAGGTGCTTTTTTTAATACTTAAAAAAATCATCTGTATTACTGTTATATTATATTCTCAAAAATAGGCTCTTAGTGATGGGAGAGGTACAGATATTATAATTAGAAAAAATATAGTAAATTTTCTTCTTTTTTTTCAAAAATACTTTTTTTAAAATTCTATATGAAAACTAAGAAGAGTTTAAAAACAATGGTTTGTAAAAGAAAAAATTCTCAAAAAAAAAATCTCAACTTAAACAAAAGGAACGTTTCTTTGATTACACAGAAAATCATCCCAGTTTCTGTTTTATTTTTTAGCAAAATACATTTCATTACGCAAAGTGATTTTTAAGGAAAAAAAAAAAGTATAGCTTTGGAGTGTTAACCAAAACCTCTTTTTTTAATGAAGTTTAAAAACTAGGACTGTTTCCTGACATCGCATTAATTGATATTGTAACAGTCGGATGGATCATAGACCTTGTCCCTCCCTCTTTATTTTAATTATGTCTTTACAGCTTTTAGAATAAAAATTACCTCTTAGCTCCTTGCATATCTTCTTTTTTAATCTTTAGTGTTTGAAGAGCGCCTTTAGTTCTTAAAATTATGGATTTTGATCTTTGTTTTTCCTCTTGCTTCCCTTTCCCTCCATGCATTCTATTTTCTTTCTCTGAGTACGTTTCTCTAATCTTTCAACTACAGTCATAGGGACTCGCAAAATTTTCCACAAGAAAGCAAAATGGGATCAGATATGCAAATATTTTCACACATATGTATAGTATACATGTACATAGTATATATATACATAAAGTTAAAATACATCACTTACAGGACACCATCTTAATATCTTCCACTTCCCTTTTTGGAGGTGAGATATTGTAAAGAATTTTTTTATGTCCTGTGAGATGCTTGAACATTAGAGGTTTCTTACCTCGTTTATGCAGTGCCTACTGTGTTTTGCACTCCATTTAAGGTTCAAGGCAGTAAGTTACACCACTCATATTAAGTCAGATCATATATATACCAGCAATTTTTTACAGTATTCAGCTTGTTCCATTGCAGGCTGGATCCATGGAATTTGACTGCTAATCATGGAAGTATATAATAAGAACAAAATTTAACCTATGCATCTTGTTTTAAAAAACAGGAACAAATTCTTCATTGTTTAATTATCTTAATTTCCTTTAAGCCTTAAATTAATATTTAGGAGTCTTCTGTGTCTGATTTTTGTTATATGATCAATAATTTATTGCTGACAGCATTTAAGTAAGGATAGGGTGTAGTGGTTTGGTCCAAAATACTCATTACTGTTTATCTGCTGTGAGATAAGAATTAGGAGAAATGCAAAACAGGCACCAAACTTGAAAGAATATAAAGAAGTTTATTAACAGACCTAAAAGAAGAAAAAAAAATTATACCACCTTCAGAACTCTCCTCCTCCCCCCACCTTCCTCCCTTCTCCCACTGACAATGT
>NW_008237229.1:5728175-5733062 GCF_000691975.1 Corvus brachyrhynchos | reverse complement strand
CACTCAGGCCCCGCAGCCACCTGTCCCAGCGCTGGAAACGAGAGAGCCTGGAGGGGGAGTTTGTCTATTCTTAAATGTGGATCACAGAGGTGGTCACAACTTTAAGTGGCTTAGAGAATTGTCCATATTCAAACTGGCCAGCTGATAGGTTCTATCAGTTCCCAGAGGAAACTGTAAGCACCCCTTAGCAAGGACGTCCCTTCCGGGACTATGCTTGCTAACCTATGACATAGGGTTTTGATTTATTTTTGTTCATCGTTTTATAACAGTTTTCCATTATAAATGGAAAGGTATAAGTCTTACTTGATTTCCTATTTTACAAGCAATTTATACAACTATCAGTCAACTACTAAACTCTAATTGCTTTCCACACAATGTACAAAAGTCTATATTAAATCGTTATAAAGATACTCATATTTTCTTCTGACAGCTACCTCTCATCAGTGAAACATGCAATATAATCAAGATCTCGTTTTGGTTTTTGCAAACCACTAGGGAAAGCACAATTTTCATATCTGATTCTACAAATATTTATGTACAAATCCTGAAATTAATCACAGGAAGAAGTAAAAAATTGCCATAAATATTTTCAAAAAGTTCAAGTGGAAATATTCATATAGACTGCAGACCTTAAACTATAATACTACTTTTACTTGTCACTAAAAATATAACACTTCAAGCAGTTTGACATTAGAGTGCTTGACCACTACTTTTGTTTTACCTGAAGTGGCTCCCTTGAGCTAATGGCCTATTTGCATGATACAGGGAAAAGTGCAGTAAATATTCCATGATGTGCCATTGGATTGCTAGGTGATGGACGACCCTGAAAACTTACTGCTGCATGAGACAAGTGTGTTTTCCAGTTTAAGAAAATTAAAAATCTGTGCAACTTAACTCAGTCCTGTTATTACAATATCCTGTCTACTGGAGTCTTGGGGTAACCTAAGTTATTGTCTCAGTGCAGACACTTCTATTTGAATA
The DNA here is from genome assembly GCF_000691975.1 of Corvus brachyrhynchos. NCBI lineage: Eukaryota > Metazoa > Chordata > Aves > Passeriformes > Corvidae > Corvus > Corvus brachyrhynchos. The sequence continues at coordinate 5,732,081 of NW_008237229.1, read as the reverse complement.
ATATGTGGTGAATTTCATTCCATACACATTTCAAAGATATGTCTATAAGTATAAAGTAACTAATATTCTTTTTGTGCTTTCAGACAGAGATAATTTAAATGAAGTTTTAAAGTTCTTAAAAAATATATATATCTTGAATATTAAACTTTTTTCATCTTCCAAATATCTAATTATGTTTTAACTATAAGTATTTTCTGTTGTCTGATTATTTTATTCTGCAGTTTTTAGATATTTTTGTCTAGTTGTACTCTTGGGTTTCAGTTTTAAATTCTAGAACTAATCATTCACCCATATTCTTCTAAAGTCAGAAATTTTCTATATAACTGATGATTTTCTCTATATTTCCTTTGGGTTTATACCTAGTTCCATTGTTCTTATTTTTTATCTTGTCATAAGACACCCTAAGAAAAGGAAAAACAAAACAAACAAGAAGGAAACTATATTTTTAGAACATATTATATATCATCTTTCATGGATGGCATTTGATGTAAAGTCACAACCAACATTCATATTTTGATTCAGTGACCACCATGTCAAAATATTCTATTGATAGATTATGAAGTATGAAATATGAACATGAATTGCAGTCAGTATTTGTCTAACTAATCAACACAACTGTTTTGAATCTCTCTGTGTAGTTCTTGGTTTCATAATTCAGTTAAAAAAATATATCTTTTACTATTTCTCCTCCGTCTCGAATATCCATCCTATTCCCACTTTGAAAAGACAACTTGATTCCTAAAGCTGTATCTTTTAATCACCATTTGATTGAATTATATTTTCAATGTTTTTGATAGTTATATATTCATTCATTTAGAGCAAAGACAAAAAAAAATATTGGAAGGTTTTATTTTATTTTATTTTTGCAGAATGCAACAGGGAAAGTACTCCTATGAAGAGCTGTACAATATTTTTAAACCGTAATTCCAAAAGATTACCCTGGTTTTTACATCATCCCATACACTCTGATGCTTAGATTGTCTCTGAATGACAATAGCTTCATTTTATTCTGCTGATAAATGTGTTTCCAAAGATGATGGTGTAAGATCAGCAAATGTTTTGACTATTATAATTCAGAAGAATGATTTCTGCAACCTGCAATATATTATATATAGCTGATAGACTTGCTGGTACTTTTTTGTTTGTTCTTAAATTAGAAGCCTAATTCTTCATTCAGATGTTACATAAAGTTCCTGGGTTCTCAAAATCTGCTAAACAACTATTTTCTTTTCCTAAAAGACACTCTGCTATTCTAAAATTAAAGAGGATGGTTTTTTGCCCATGACATGCTAAACATTTCCTATCTAACTTGTAAACTCTGCTATTAAATACTGCAGTAAATACCTAATTTGTTTATAGTTGTGTGCCAAGTAGTATATATATATATATAGTCCCACCTGACAGGTCAACCTGGCACAGGGGCTCACTCAGGTCCCCAGCCCCAGTGGGACCAGGGAAAGAATCAGAAGCATACAAGTGACAAAACTCACGGGTTGAGATAAAGACAGTTTAATAGGGAAAGCAAAAGCCATGCATGCAAGCAAAGTAAAACAAAGAATTCATTCACCACTTCCCATGGGTGGGCAGGTGTTCAGCCATTCCCAGGAAAGCAGAGCTCCATCCTCCATAACAGTGACTTGGGAAACACCAAAATTCCGAACAACCCAGCCTTTCTACTTCTTCCCCCAGCTTTATATGCTGAGTGTGGTGTCATATGGCGGGAAATGTCCTTTTGGTCAGCTGGGATCAGCTCTCCTGGCTGTGTCTCCTCCCAGGTCCTTGGGCACCCTCAGCCTCCTCACTAGTGGGGTGCAGTAAGGAGCAGAAAAGGCCATGACACTGCATGAGCTCAGCAAGAATGAAAACATCCCTGTCTTATCAACACTGTTTCCAGCACAAATCAAAAACACAGAACCATACCAGCTACTGTGAAGAAAATTAGCTGCTGAAAAGAAACTCAAACAAATTAACAAAGACCCACAAGAAAGTAACAACAACAACAACAAAACTCCATGCTAAGGAATATATTATCCTACTCCATTTGGTTTTTTTCCCTTTTTCCTTAGGCAGCTTGACTGACACTGTGGTCTTGCACCATGAAAAGGAGATTTCTATTGCAGTACAAAGAGAAGGGTGTATAAATGAAGAAGAGAGAGAGCTGATAGGTCTATACATACACAGACTCAGTCTATCACTCTTCCTAAGCATTCCATCCAATTCAAATGGTTAGCACTATAAATTTAATGCATGTGCTCATATTTTTTCTAATTGAATTCAGAACAAAAAATAAGAAATGTATAGCCAAAAATTAGACTAACAAAGGGAACACATATCACTCAGGAGATAACTTATATATCCTTTTAAAAACAGAAGCCTAAGAAAAAGCTGATAAGACAGAAGTTTTTCCTCAGACTTCTTTTGTTATCTAAATACTGGATAGCTGCTGAAAATCACACACAGTTAAATGTCATTTTATTTGCAAAATATCATATCAATGTTCTTTTATGTTCTTTCTAAATATTCTTAGATGAATATAAAGATAGTAGGTTTTGTGAAGTATAGAAATCTCCGGAATAGCTCTAGATGAGCCTGTAGAAATATTCTAAGGAGTATAATCACATCAGGAGGGACCTTTTCATGACCTATTTTATACTATAAGCAAGCTAGAGCTGATCCTTAGCTGAACCAGCTGAACTTGTGATCCAGTGCTGAAATCATCAAACCCTCTGGAGCTAAGACTTACTTACTTCAAAGACTTACAAGATTCTATTTACCTTATCTAGCAATTTATGTCTTAATGTTTGGTAAACTCCATGAAGGTAACCAGGCCACATTCTATTTTATATATTTTCCCAGTAGTTACTTTATTTCTTATTATTATTTTCATTTTTTCTTATGTAGGTTTTGGTTTGGTTTGGTTTGGTTGGTTTTTGGAAGGAGAGTGGGGTTTTTTTTGGGGGGGGGTGCCTTTAATGAATGGGAAAACCTGGAACTAGCAATAGTTCCACTCTTTAAATGTTTCAGAACCTGAAGTATTTCAGATATATTTTATTTTGGCCTGTAAGGTTCAGGGATGCTGCCAGATATCTCTTTTCTCCTATTTTCAGGGCTTGCTTCATATACAAAATTTGAGTGTGAGGCTATGATTTTTTTTCATTTCTTCCTCCTGTTCTGTTGTCTCCATGCACTGTTTTGTACAAGTACTTGCTTTTCCAGCTGGTATTGTAAACATCACCATCCTGCATATGTTAAAAAATGAGCAGCCTGCTCATCCAATTTTATAACTCAGAGTAGCAGAAGCAGATTGGCGATGTTTTTTGACATGCACAGCATACATTACTGCAAGATGTCATATTTCCCCAAAGGGGTACTCAGAATGTCAAGAAACTTGGACCAGGCACAACAAGATCATAAACACCCTACAGAGAACACACCAGAATATTTGTATAGGATTGTCATTATTGTATAGGATTATCATTAGGTATTAGATGAATACTGTTTCACCACATGCTCCCGGTGGAATAGGATTTGATGGTTACATACTTGTGATAATATGAATTATATTGCCATTTTAATACCACTGTTTTGCCAAAGAGATTGCAAAAGTAAGTAGTGCTTTTATCTTTTACATAGTTTAGAATTCTAAAAAACTTAGCTAAGAAAAGAAATCTGAATTAATTAGATATGGTGTAGCGGGTTTGGTTCTGTAACTGGGCAGAAACACCAATTTAGTGTAGTGGTTTGGTCCAAGATACTCATTACTGTTTATCTTCTGTGAGATAAGAATTAGGAGAAACGCAAAGCAGGCACCAACTTTGCAAGAATATAAAGAAGTTTATTAACAGACCTAAAAGAAGGAAAAAAAAAAAAATTATACCATACCTTCAGAACTCTCCTCCTCCCCCC
>NW_008237229.1:5719885-5727449 GCF_000691975.1 Corvus brachyrhynchos | reverse complement strand
GCCGAGCCCATTGGCCCCCGCTTGGGCCTCAAAGCCACCTGTCCCAGCGCCGGAAACGAGAGAGAGCTGTGGGGGCTTTGTCTATTCTTAAGTGTGGATCACAGAGGTGATCACAACTTTTAAGTGGCTTAGAGAATTGTCCATATTCAAATTGGCCAGCTGATAGGCTCTGTTAGGTCATAGAGGAAGCTGTAAGAAGAACATCACTTCCAAGACTCAGCTTGCTAACGTATGACATATGGTAAAATAGCAATTTTCCTTTATAACCATCTGAAGACAAAAATATCACATATTATACATAATATGCATATATAATATACATATCTTTTAAGTACAAATTTTAAAATACGTTAATTTAAAAACACAGGCTAAGAAACAAAATCTCATTTCAATTTGATCCAAATTTCTTTTTCCCAAAAACTTAGTAGAACAACATGTAATGAAGAGCTTTATGTTTTACTTAAGCCACAACCTTATTAATTCTACTGGGAACTATTTGCAATAACTTACACAGTGCAAGTCATGATTCCTACTTTAATGGATCTGGTCTTGTGGACAGTTTCAATTCTAATAAATCTCCATCCAGAAAAACTCAGAAAAGGAAGAAAGAACCTGCTGTGAGCCAAGGCTACAATATTTTGATCACACAGCTGGTCTCCACCTACTGTGACCCATAATCCAACCCTGAAAAAGGATAAAATGAAACAGTTTAGCAGATATAAACCACTGATTTACCTTCTGCAGGTGGAGCTTTTATATCGCTTTATGATTTCACATGTCATCACTGATAACCCCAACTTAACAGGCCCCTATTTCCATGTGAAATAACCAAACCAACCCTGAACAAATTAAAGCCTGACTTATAGTGAGATTTTTAACAATACATGTCTGTAAAGAGCACTGTCACAAACTGACAGCCCTCTCCTCTCATAACTCCCTCCTTGTGAAAAAGCAAGCTCATGGTACTACCAGGCACCATTAGAAGAAAATCTGTACTGCAGTAGCTTTGCATGGCATAGTTATTTCCTACTCCTGGAGTTCCTGTTCTCTCTAAGTTTGTGTGTTCAGAAGCTGAGGGTACAAATATTACACCCAGCTTCCCACTGCAGGTTTTTGCAGTCCCCAGCTCCAGTGCAGCCTTCTCTTCCCATGCTCTGTGCAGAAACCTCTGCTCCAGGAGCCGTGGTATCACAGATTGTACTATCACATTCTGTAAGGAGTTGGTCTGGCCCTAAACAGAAATCAATAAATTTCCCCACGCCTCAGATATCCACCTAAATCGTGCAGGAAGTGAGTGGTTTATACTAACTGTCCTGGTTTAGCATAGTTTGGGTTTTTAGTTAAAGAGGGCTCCATCAACCAGGGAAGTGATTCTTTTGCAGAGGTGCTTACAGCTTCCTCTAGACCCGACAGAATCAATCAGCTGGCTAGTTTGAATATTGGCAACTTTTTAAAGCCACTTAAGAAGCTTGACATGCTTCAATCAGAATGAATCAATCAGCTGGCTAGTTTGAATATTGGCAACTTTTTAAAGCCACTTAAGAAGCTTGACATGCCTCTGTGATCCACATGTAAGAACGAACAAACCCCAGGAAAGTTCTCTTGGTTCCGGCTTTTGGACAGGTCACCGGGGGCCCGCAGCGGGCCCAGCAGGGCCGGGCCAGGCCCTGCTTGGTGCAGCCTGGCAGGTCAGACACGGCGTGGCTTGGCTGCTGAGTCCTCAGCCGCTTCTGCTCGCTGGACACCTGGCACAGCCCCCTCAGTGCAGCCCAGGCCGGCCAGGAGACAGCAACCCTGAGCCACGGGGCCCTGTTCCACCTGCGGCCCTGCTCCGTGTGGGCGCCCCTGGAGCTCAGCCAGCCCCTCCCAGTGCGGCTGCTGAAATCAAAAGCTGCACCGAAACGAGCACCGGCCGCCAGCCGGCAGAAATTAGGTGACCAACAGCAAAAGGCGAATTCCAGCTGCAAGGCCCGGGTGAGATTAACATTCTTAGTGCTGTAAGATTTTCTGGAACAGATGAAGCCTGAAGATATCAATCCTCTCCCGAGTCAGAGAAAGAGGAAAGGTGAAGAAGGCATGTGGAGAAAACACCATAAAGACACCAAAGTCAGTGAAGAAGGAAGAACTGAAACCCCGAGAGAGGAGAAAGAGGAGATGCTTCCAACCTAGAAGCTGAAATCCTGTTGTATAACTATGGTGATGGACTATGATACATCAGAGTACCCGTTGTACTTTCATGAAAGCATGGGGGGGTGGAGCGTTCAAATTGCAATTGTGAGCAAAAGTACTTGTGCTGAAATAAGCAAATGTTGAAGTAGCTGTAGTTTGATGAGAAGCTTGAACAGAGAGAGATGAAAGTGATGAAAACCTTTGCTCCCAGGGAAGAAGACCTCTATTCCTAGAGATGAAGGTGCTCCCAGAGATAGGAGAAGACAACCTTTGTTTCTGAACAGCTCATCCTTAAAATGGTACCCCATTAGCAAAGATTGGAGCCTCAAAAGCAGTTGTGGGGAAAGCTGTAAGTCGGGAGAAGGGACTTTCACATGTGAGCAGAGAACCAATCCGGGCAGCTTTCTCGCTGTGACATTGAAGCCATGAGAGAACTGTTTCTTGTGGAGATGTCTCCATAGCGTGAGCAAGAGAGACTCCTCTCACTAAGTGAACTGAAAAAGAGATTATTACAGAGGTGGTAAATTGGCTGAAAATCTCAAGGGTTGTCTTTTTATGTTGTCAGTGGGAGAAGGGAGAAGGGTGGGCGGAGGAAAGTGTTCTGAAGGTTTAGTCTGACTTTTTTTCTTTCTTTTAGGTCTGTTAATAAACTTCTTTATATTCTTTTAAGTTCTGTGCCTGCTTTACTTTCTCCTAATTCTTATCTCACAGAAGGAAAATAAGTACGTAATGGATATTTCAAACCAAACCACTACACTAACCAGAAAAAAATCAAACTGTAAAAGTGTAGCTGTGCCAGATAACTTGCATTAACAACTTCCAGCACCAGTTCACTAATTTTTCTCATTTCACAGCCTGAGCCAAATATAATGTGAAGTATATTGCAGAATCACAGAATCATTGATGTGGGAAAAGACCTCCGTGATAATTGAGGCCGATTATTGACCCAACACCAGCATGTTAACTAAACCACAGTGGCATAGTGCGCCACATCATTTCTTGAACACTTCCAATGATGGTAATTCCACCACTTCTCTGAGCAGCCTGTTCCAATCCTTGATCACCCTTTCAGCGAAGAAATTCTTCCTGATGTCTGACCAGAGCCTTCCCTGACTCAGCTACTTCCTCTGGTCCTGTCACTGGTTGCCTGGGAGAAGAGACTGACCTACACCTGACTACATCCTCCTTTCAGGTACTTGAAGAGAGTGATAAGGTCTCCCCTGAGCCTCCTCTTCCCAAGCTAAACAACCCCATCTCCCTCAGCCTATCCTCCTATGATTTACTCTCTAGACCCTTCCTCAGCTTTACTACCCTTTTCTGGACATGCTCCACTATCTCAATGTCTTTCTTGACGTGAAGAAACTGGACATCGAATTTGAGGTGTGGCTTCACCAGTGTTGACTACGGAGGAACAACCATTTCCCTGGTTCTGCTGGCCACAGTATTGCTGATAGAAGCCGGGATGCCTTTGGCCTACTTGCTCACATGGTCACTTTGCCGTCTTGTGTTCAGTTGGCTGTTGACCAGCACCCCAAGGTCCTTTTCCACAGGGCAGATTTCCAGCCACTCTTCCCCCAGCCTGTAGTACTGCATGGGGTTGTGATGGCACTCAAGATAGCCTGTTCCATAGCCTTCCCTGGCATAGAGATGAGGCTGACAGGTCTGTATTTCAGATTCTCCTTCCAAACTTTTTTGTAGATGATCATCTCACTGGCTAACCTATTTATATATATATATATATTTATATATTTATATATTTACATATATATATATTTATATTTATATATAGAAATATATATATGCAACCTGCAGCTGTATGTATTGTGCAACTCTTTATAAAAAAATCCAGTCTCTAGAATCAGCACTCCCTTCATTTCCTCTTTCAACCTGGCCTTCCTGCTTATTGGTCTATTGATTTTTTTTCCCTCATTATCTGTGATCAATATTTAAAAAGACACAGTGACCTATGGTGACTGTCCTGAACCTTTCCCACAAGTAAGAAAAGACCATATCTTCTTTTTTTTTTAGGGACTGTATAACTACCTCTCTTTTGACAGGGCTCTGGCAGGTGCTGCTGCATCATCTGTGCCTCACAGGCCTTTTCTTGGTAAAGAAGTCAGTTAATTTCTCATTGGATGTCTGAAGATATGAATAAAAGAAATTTTTACCACAAAAGCAGCCAAGTGAAGTAGCTAATCCTCGTTAAGACTGTAAATTATCATGCTGAATATGTTGTGAAAGTCTGCACAGTGGGAATTTTTGTCCAGTGTGCTAACCAAACCTTCGCCTCCATTACACTTGGAATAAGGCTCTTCCTTTTTGCTGTCTGTGTTTATCTCGAGTTCCTATTGCGGTGGCTTATTTTATAGGAAGTTCCTGCTGTGGCTTTGACAGTGTTTTGAGAATGTCAGTTGTGATCTTTAGGTCCCTACACACGAGACCAGTTTTGTTATCCTCCAGAATCCTCAAATGGAGGATAGATCTGTCTTATTCTTCTTGGCTTATCCATCCAGACCTCAATTTACAAAAGCCAAGAGAAGAGTTAAGTGTTTTGGGAAAAAGTCCAGCCTGTCACCTTATTTCCCTGGTGGAGTGTGAGTTTCTTTATGAGATAAAAAAAGCTCTCTGGCAGCTAAGCCAGCTTTGCACTGCTCTTCACACCAGCTGGTTCCCCATGTGAAGCCCTTCCTCACGCTCAGCCAAGTGCTCACTGAAAAGTAGAAATGTTGGAGGAAAAACAGGGCCAAGGTGAAAATAAACTTCTTCTTCTCCAGCTACACACTTGCCTGCTAACCTCTACAGGGAAAAACTTTATGGTGGGAAGAGAAAAACTCATTCTTTATGTCTGACCTTGGCCCTGTTGTCAGCTAGCCATCTTCATTTCTCTTCCATGCCTTCCCCTGTGGTTACCACAGGAAAATTTCAGCAATAATCATAAGTAGTAATCATTCTTAACCCTGATACCTGAGTGGGTTTTTTGGGACATAGTCCTCACAAAGCAATAGAACTGCATATATTCACACCACAGGGCTCCACAGACCAATATATATGGGGATACATAAGTTAGGGAGATCAGGATATACCTGTCACAGAATTGCAGAATATTCTGAGGTGGAAGGGACTTACAAGGATCATTGAGTTCAACTCTGAAGTGAATGGTCCATAACGGGGATCAAACTCACAACCTTTTTGTTATTAGCACCAACCAACTGAACTAATCTCAGTGGCCTCCCACTGTGCATGAGGATCCAAGGTTTAGCTTGGTCTCATTCACACCAACCCAATCTCTGTAAGCACCTGTTTCTCTGTCTTCAGATCCTGAAGCCTTTAAAGGAGATACTTACTTTTCTCTAGTTTGACAGAGACCTTTGAGACTTTGATCGAATACTCAGAATGCTAGGCAATTGAAAACTTAAAAAAATTTCATGTATCTGATTTGAAATTATTGAGACTATCAAAGAAAGGCAAGCATGTACTTGTAACGATAGAACACAGTAAATGCAGGATGGGACTACTGCCACCTCTTGGTTACCTATATTTTAAAGTACTAAAAATAATAGAGCTATTCATCTTAAGAAGGTTAATGTTAAACATAACTAGCCCTTCCAAATATTTTTTTGTGATGGTATCAAAACGGGAAATGGATAGTGTCTCAGGAAAAAAACAGATGAGTAACATGGTAAGATAGAATACCAGCAGTGGTATTGAGCTGGCTGCAGCATCTCAGTGAAAATCTGGGTAGCTGAACCAGCCACATCTGAAATTATATGAAACCAGAAACTGGAGAAATTAGGACACTTTTTCATAGAAGCTACTTTTATTTTATCAGATTCTCCAAGTAGCTCCCAGCCATTTTTCAGATGTCTGTAATGATTACAAATCTTAGAAACCTAGAAGTCTAGTTTTATGCCCACATTTTTATCCAAAAAATGTAAAACTGTGTGTGGTGTGAAAAATGGGCATTGAGTTGCTCAGTATTTTATTCTTCTCTGATTAAGTCACAATTAAAAACATCACTATTCAATTTGAACACACAACCAAATGCCTGACGTTAGATACAAGCTATTAAAATGCAAGCCAAAGACTCTCAATATTTCATGTACTCCATAGGTCATCAGGGAATAGAAGTTTGCAGTATTTTCCATATATTACAATTTTACAGAGCAAGAAGAATAACAATTAGGTCACAAAATGCTGTATCAATATATTCATTTCACCTAAAAAGGTACCAGAGATGTGTACAAGAGAAAGATACATTTTAAATCATTTTACAATTAGCAATATTGACTGTAAAAGACTGATACTCAAATACTAACATGGGCACTGTTTAGGTTATTGCCTTTAGTCCCTCATCAAAACATTTCGCAAACTACATCTAACATTTTTTTCACTTCATTAAAAACAAAGCTGAAAAACTATTCCAACTTCTGACAACTAAAAATAAAAATATTTTGTATGTGTAAACGTAAGTATTTAAGGAAAAGCTAGATCCTTTACTCAGTTGATGAAAATAATGAATGTGCTGATTTTTTTATCTGTTAGATTTTCAGCCAAAGTCTGAAAAAGAAACAAGTTGGGGGGGGAAGAAAATAGACATTTCAGGTGAAATAGCTACCTTAAAGTCACATTTTGTTGGTGTTTTTTTTTTTAATTAATACAGATGTTTCAATCATTTATTGGCGCTTGTTGCAATTAATAAAGAGTTATAGGTTCAGAATTGCAAGAGACCTAAGTAAATAACTTAAATGCAGCCAGACATTGCTCATTGTATCCTTTTCTGGAAAGTTTTGAATAAACTAATTTGATTCAAGGAATAAATTTCCACCAGGTTTCTCTTGTGAATGGGTAAGGGCTATTCTAAATGAAATAATTTGCATTTTTTATCATAAAACATAAAGATACTATTAATAGTTCAGATGTCTGGTAGAGAAAGGCTTGTTTACTGTTAGGAGCTGGCCGAATTTAATAGAATATCAGGGCATATATGATTCTCTGTAGGGAATGTCTGTAAAGTTAAGACTAATTTTGAGTCAATAGGTCTGTGTGAATGCCTCATATCCAAAAGGTACCTGAAGTTTCTCACACTTTCAGCTGCACTGCATGCTGTAGACATCCACAGTGATATCAGATACACAAATTATTGTGGCTATATCCAAACTGATAAGCTAATGGCACACTTCTTATGAGGATGAGGGGGAAGAAGAAAGAAGGGAAAATAAAAAAAGGAGAGAGCAAGAGAGAAAGCAAAACCAAGAAAAGAAATAACCTCTTCCAAGTGTTCAGCTTGGAAGAGAAGCAGCAGCAACTTCCAGATGCATATCATCTCAGGTATCCTTCCTAGTCCAGCAGACAATTCCTCCGGTAGACTTTTTCTTATAGCTATACGTTTTTCAGA
>NW_008237229.1:5700007-5719852 GCF_000691975.1 Corvus brachyrhynchos | reverse complement strand
TCAGCAGGACCCACTCGAACTGCCCACTGTGTCCACCTGTCCATGATGTGGTTATTGGAGTATCTTGACCAGATGCAGTCGCACATGGATGAATTGTTAATCTTTGTGAATATCTGTTGTAGGGTAATATTTGTTAAAAATATAAAGAACCCTCACTGGAGAAGGGTTCTGGCAGGAACTGCAGCCCATGGAGAGAAGCTCATGAATTATAACTCTGTGGGAGACCCACACTGGAGCAGTCCATTCATAAGGGCTACAGGTCATGGAAAGGAGCGAGAAGAGGAGAAGTAAAAAGAAGAGGAGGAGGAGCAGGAGCAGGGGGAGGAGGAAACATAAATTTTCCAGATCATTTTGCATATGTATTATTACAGGAAAAACATTCTGAAACAGCTGTGCAGTCCCTAAAGTCATGCTAAACAGACCATGGAAGGCAAGATTTTTAATGTTTTATGTACAAAAGGGTAGTCTTTGAAACACCAGTGGGCAAATCCATCTAGAACCTCTGGGTATTAAACTGGTAGTAGTCTGTAATTGTACAACATGCTTTGCACTCCTCAGCCAGATGATCTTAATTACCTGTTTCCTCCTTTTCACTTTTGTCTTTGGCCTTCCAGAACCTGACATAAAAATTATTCTGCTTCTGCAGCACTGCTTTTTGAAGAAAATTCCAACAAAAAGAAAGTCTCTAACGCAATATTAGACAGATATCATTGTTTTTTACAAAATTCAGGGAAAATCATATATGAATAAGATGAGGTTTTCTTACAGATTTTTGACAGTCGTATTTTTTAATACACTAATTTAATACTTTTTTTTTCCTTACTGAAAGATGATGACCATGCTTGCACTGTCACCTGAAATCTCTGGTCATCACCACTTGTGTCTCACTTTAGTCAATGACACTTTGCTTCCATTATGAGCTTTGGGTATTTCCTTTCTCAATTTTCATGTATGTAATGGTGTTACTTGAAAGTGAAGATGTGGATTCTTTTGGGTTGCCCTGAGGTACCTCACTTCCACATGGTGATGTTTTATGTTCTGTACTTGCTGACTGCACTTGGCTCCTTTCATTATTTCTCTTTCTTGTCACCTAGTGAGAAGCAGTGTGATGAACTTAGTCACTAAATGAAGCAGACCAAGAGAGATCCCCAAAGAAAGAATTTCTGCAGAGCCAGTCAAGCTTTAATGTCATAACTAGAGATCAAATTGATAAAAGAGAGAATAAAAATAGAAAAATAGTATTAGAAAAAAGCAAACTTTCAAATAAGGTTAAATATTGGGTATTCATTTAAATGAGGTCACATATAAAGGTTCTGTGTTTCCTTTCTTATTAGTGGACCTATTCCATAAACTAATAAAAGAGATTACACACGAAAATTGATCATTTAATAATGTCATAGCCTTTAGAAAAGATTATTCACAATGAACTTTCTTTATGCCTTTTGATATATATTAAAGTTTCGTTTTCACAATGACTTATTTCTGTATTATGTAATACTGTAAATCCTAAATAATTTTTTGAGAAAGCATTCAAAAATTAAATTTCATTGTTCATGCTTTCTGGCAGACAGCACTTATTCATACTGCTGAAATCCCCAAGGATCGTGTTTGGGTTTTAGTCAAACATAGCTCTAGTGATAAATAAGATGAAAGAAATTCTTATTCTGGTTTTAAGATTGGTTTTAGGAGAAAGAAACAAAAATTCATCGAACTAGAAATAAAGACAAACTCTCTTATTACAGAAATTATAAAACAGGTCTATTATTGTTCATTTTTTTTCATATTAAAATATAATTAAAATATTTGAATTGACAAAATTCCATTGTTTAGTGACAAAAATATAGATTACGTTGGTGAAAATGCAAGCAGCAACAGATTATCATTATTTTTCCATTTTTCAGAAAGGAAATACTTTTTTAAAATGCTGAGAGGCATTTGGTCATAAGACTAAAGACTCTAGAAGCTATTTCTGAATTTAATTTCTCAGCTTTTATTCTGATTTTAAGCAAGTCACTTTAAACTCTCAGAAGAAGAAGCTATACTTAATCCACACCGTACATTAAATACTTCATTTGTTCACTCCTGTTCATTCTCCCATTTGGATAGGATAACTATGATAACTGCATCAACATGATGTATATCTAATAAAAAATAAAAAATGCTATTTTTTAACCAAACAGGCAAAAATATTATGTATAAAATGAATGCAATACATTGTTTTCTAGAATTCCTGCTCTGAACTTTAGTCAAGTATTTTTGGTGTAGTATGGTGTCTCTTTGTCTTGTGTAAGTACTTGATCTTGCTACTTAAGAAGATTACAAAGTGGTGTTGCAATCTAGATCACTGTTAACTTTAAATATGGACAGAAAATTATTTCAGGAAGCCAATGAATTTTAAATACCATGTTATATCCTATACTATTAATGCCAGATTTTGACTAGCTAAGGAAAGATTAGTTCATGTATTGTAAGTTCATGTAATTTAATTAATTTCTCTCTTAAAGGAGTCTGACAGAACAAAATCAAACAAGACAAAATCCAGAATCACATAAATCAGAAAGACAAAACTTCTTAAAAGCTATTCTAATTACCCATTTCAGTCATAAGAAGTACTTTCTCACTTATAGGAGACATTTTTTCCTGCTACTCACAGATATTAACACACTGAAATCCTATTAAACAGTTTTAAACTGCTAAGTATTTAAAAATACTTTGTGACTCATGCTAATACATAAACTATTATGCTCTGTCCTATTCAATTAGACATGCTTGATCCATAGACAACCTGTCTAGCTGTTGTCTTTCATGCCAAGTAACTTGTGCCTTGGAAAAATTCCATCAGGTTTAATAAATTGAGGAATAAATCTTACCCCATTATTTTGAACCAAAAAAAGTCATTCTCCTCTTGTGCTAGGGATACCGCTGGTTTTCTGTACTGTTTACCTTTATTTACCCCTAGAATTAAATGCATTTCACCAATAAATGAAATATTTTCTGCCTGTGTTACAGAAATGGCAGAAGCTGATTTAGGGAAAGAACTTTTAAATGAAAATGACAGCTAGACAGAAGATAGGCAGATGATTATGTAGAAAGTGAAGTGTTTTTCCTGTTGAATATAAAGTGTAAAGACTAACATTGTAAACTGAAGTAATAAAGAGTATAATATGATTGTTGTTGAACAGAGAAAAAGCATTTCCTTAATAGTCAGTATTCAGCTCTTTCATACCTTGTAAACATATCCTTTGTTGGTTTTCTACATTGTGTACATTCACAGATTTCTTACACGTAATACAGTGGGTACAACACAAGAAGAAAATTTCACCTTAATATTTTCTAGTGCAAGTTTCTTGCAGGACTTGCCTAGGCCTTCACAAGGGTGTATAAGTGTGTGCTTGGCTGCGTTTTCAGGGCTTGGGAGGAGCTATGATATCACAAGCAGTGTCAATTCTAAACCAACCAGCTGCAACTCAAAAGAGATTAAACACTGTACGGCTTTAAAAGCACCAGAGAGGGTGCAGAACCTATACATTTCTGCTTCTCACAAGTTTGTTTGTGGATCCAGTCATGCACAGTGCAGCAGCCCTGCTTATGAGACATGAGAGCACCACTGAGCACACCAATGTTTTTAACTATAGTGTACTAGTGATTCTGTCAAACCTCAGCAAGTCATGGTGCTATATTGGTGGTCTTGATGAATGAAGCTAAAAGTTACTCCTTGCTCATTTCCAGGGAGGTTCTGCCACCTACCAGCTGAAAACACATGACATGTGGCAACACAAGTCTCTGAATTCATTCATTGTATGAGACTGATATCAGAAGAAGTGGAAAAACACTCAGATCTGAAATTGTTGCAAAATTAATGTTGACTGATATTAAAATTGGGCTGTTTGGAATTTTTTCTGTGCTTTTTGTGGAGTCTCGCAAAAAACATACTGTCTTGGAGAAAAAAAGATTTCTTTTTAGTGGATATGATACAAGCTGGCAGCATCTACTGGCTGCTATGACTACCAATTCTTCCTTTCCTATTCTTTCTAAGATGTTGTCTATAAAGAACAAAATTTTATTGGCTCATATTAAGATACAATTCTTCATTAATCACTTTCTTTAAAATCAAGAGGTGTTTGTAAAGAAACCAAGGTCTGTGCCCTTAGGTTAGCCATCCACTGTATTTTGTACTCCCTCAGCACAGATACAAATGACTGTCTAAGGTGTATGTCAGAAAAGGTTGCTGACCTCTGTGTTGGACATTCTTTAAAAATACAAATGAGTCTATTGAATTCATGCGTGCTATTTATGTATAGGATAATGAATCAAGGTCTTAATTTGTTTATGGATTTCATAAGCTAGAATAAAAAAAAATTTCTTTTAGCTATGAATTAAGAAAAAAAGTGATTGAAATTGACTGTCTTTGCATTCTTTTAGTATTTTCTTTAGTTTAAATCAGTTAGGCCATAGTATAACTATGAACCCTCAGACAGGTCTTGTAAATTGTTAGCAAATCATCATCTTTTCAACAACTTCAGCCAGAACTCATACTCATGAACTAGCAAAACCGTGAGTCACCTGTTCATGAAGAAAACTGGAATTTAGATGGGAACAGCATGTTCAATAACTTCTGCAGTAGCATTCAAGAATTTAAGTAAACTGCCAAAAAGGGTATGGTCCTGCTGTGCATTCTCCATACTACAACTCCAGTGAGGGAAGATGTGGAACAATAGTAACAAGGGAAATAGCTGTCTGCAAGTGCCACCCAGAGACCCTGAAACTCAAATTCTTCCTCCAAGGAGAAGGTCTGCCTTGCCTGTGCATAGACCTGCTGACACAGTTTGGCGATTTTAAAAAAACAAACAAAAGCCACAACAAAACTCAAGCAAATTCACCTGCTTGATATCAGTCATTTAGAAGTAGAATGAACCCCATACTATTTAAGTAAGAAGGATCCTTACTTGTGCTTTATCTCCATTCGCCCTCAGCTAGCCTTCATTTCGTGCCCTCTGCCCTTGGAGACACTCCACACAGCTGGCATCTGATGGGCTAAAGAGCCTGGCCAGCCATCTAGCCTTTAATTAATACAAAAATTTTCACTGACATTACTATCATTTGCACTTTAACAAAACGCACAGGATTTACAACTACATCTTCTTCTGAATTTACCATTTCTCAAGAAGTAGAGAAAACATCCCTGTCTGTGTTTTCTTAAATCATCTGTGTTTATTTAATTCTTTTGCTGTTTTGACTAGCACAGTCTTCTTTAATAGTTGTCTCTGAAGACAATATTGGGGTTAATAGCTGTAAAATGAAGACAACAGACCTACTCATAAAGGAAGCAACAAAAAAGAATTTTACTGAACAGAAATTGCTGCTTTTTTTCCCTTCCAATCCAGCAAAAATATGCAATTCATGTTTCATTTGCCATTAACATAAATCAGCTTGAGCTTAATGGGGAGGAGTCAAGAATCCCATTATTAAAATAGATCTAAATGAATAGCGTATAGACAGTGCTAATACTGTGAGGCAGTTTTTCACACTTATTTACTGACAGCACATCCCTCTGGGCATAAATTATTGGGAACACATAATTTTAAAGCACACTGAGATTCAAAGAATGCATGCAGATGCCTATTGCTTAGGACTAAATTTAATCACCTCCTGCTTGTGACCGTTTGGCAGCATCAGGAAAGTTTTCTCCAGAACCATCTCTCTGAAGCCAAACTAATAAAGTGCTAATTAACGAAAGTACATGGAAGACATGAACACTAGGAGCCTGGAGTAATTGGCCACAAAAAAAGGCAGCTCTGAAACACGTCACTTTCTCTGCTGCTCCTGATTAGGCTCTAATTCAAATACCAATATTTCACTGCACGTCAAGGTGCTTTGGGAAAGATCTTGGGGTTTCTCCATTCAGCAGAAGGTCTGCTGCAAGCAGCAATACAGATGCTGAAGAAAAAATCCTATATTTAATCATATGCTACTGTCAGGATAACACTTGTGGCAGTCTGGGCAGTGCATAGAAAGCTTTTCTTTTCATTCCACAGTGGTGAGTCAGAGATCAGACAGAAATGAAGGAAAACCACCATTAAAAAAAAAAAAAGATAGGCTCTGGAATAGAAACCATATCCCAAGCCTGTCACAACTGAGTAGTAATTAATCTGAGGAGCCTTTCTTCTGCCTTGCAGGCAAGCTGGAAAGAACACCTACTGGCACTTTCCTGAAGAAATGGGCAACAAGTGAAAGTTGCTTCCTTTTTTTTTTTTTGAAATGGGTTTTATTACTGATTTTCTCTTGAGTACCATAAACTTAACTTTGTTTGTGTAAGATGATGCACAATTTCATGCTTTTCGCTGTTGCTCTTGTAGCTCAATATCCTCAATTTCCTGCTTTCCTGAGGACAAATACATTCTCTCCTCTGTTTATATTATCACTATTTAGTATCCAGAGAAAACATTTTTGAGGTAAATTTATTCTGTGTGTGAAACAGGAATCTGTGCAACTAACTGGACAACTCCGTTTGTGAATCACTAGAGCTGGCAATCTGAAGGGAAATGCTTTATATAAAAATAATCATATTACATTCATACTTTAATGCACTATCAGATTGCTAAATGCCACATATGGCCATCCACTTAAGCATCTGATTTTAATAAGAAATGGACCTCTGTTCAACAAGGCACTTAAACATGCAATTAATCCCACATCTGCTCAACAAAGCTAAGCAAATATAGGTGTAATTTAAAAAACTTTCCCATGCTACACAAGAGATGATAAACTTAACATAATTCTTAATTTTCTGAGTTTGAAAGCATTGTTGGTTTTTCACTGAATTATTTAAATAGAATGAGACCATTACTTAGGAAGAAAAAAATAAACCAAAAAAAAGTAGATTTCTAAAACTATGAGAATTAGAGTTTGTTATGCTATGTCAAATTGTACTTTTATAGTTTAATGGTACATTCTTTTAGATCAAATAATTTTTTTTTTTTTTTAATTGGAAACATTCAACATCCTTCATCTCAGGTAATATGTAAAACCTCCTCAGTCTGTTAATATAACATGAAAAATCATTAACCACAACTGTTACAAAAATTGTACCAACAGAAAAGAGGGTTTGAATGTTTCTAGTAAGGCTTTTAACACAGTTTATTTTAATATTTTCCAGTTACTTTATAGTAGTTCAAGTTTAATTTCAGAATCAAATATTTCTCCAGTATTAACACCTTAATGATATTCCTTTCTTCTGACAGAATGGAAAAGCTGGGTCTATTAAAACATATGGAAAGACTCTTTAAAAATATATATTGACAATTACTGAACAGTCATTGCAAGTTCCAAAAATTTTATTCAATTTTATGGTCTGGGAGTGTTGTTAATGGCAGGATCCTTAGAAGACAGTTTCCATACTGAAAGATAAAAGGGGTCGGAAACACATATCCTGAGCCTTATGAAAATATCAAATTTGAATGAACTCTAACGAGACATCTAATGGAGTTGACTGACAATTAATTCAATTTTAAAGATAAACAAGAATAATTTAATGAATACCTCTCTTCACAAAACTATGCACAGATTAACTCTCACTAGTTTTGGATGAGGTGGAGAGACATGATTCATCATGATAGCATCTCCTGTGTTTATTGAAGCGTTCAGTGGATCTAAATGTACTTGGGTTTCATTGACCTGAGTCTAATCCTCTACTCCTGTTCTTCCTAATCACAATCCTTCTTTATGTTGTACAAAATATATAACCATTAAGTGATATTAGAGATCAAAAAAACTGCCCAAAGCTAGCATCACAAGGAGATTCTGACACTTATTCTCTAAGTACATTATACCTAAATACTTCTTGACTGTAAAATAGCTATAAACACTGCAACTGAGAGGTACTACCCACTGCCCTGGTGGTAATGTGTTGCAGTATGAAACAAGTCCTTTGGTCTAGGAAGCTGTTCTTATGTTCCCTTGCCACACTCAATAAGAGGGGAGGAGGAAATGAGACTCATTTCTTTCACTGGAGTGCTGTCTTAACATGGTTAATGCAGGTGATACTACCCCCATGTGTTAATCAGAAAGTAGGATTCTCCTGTGTGAGTTGGATTAACTTTAACAAGAGAATTTGACAGATCTTAACCGAAAAGGCTGAATATCCTCATAGTGAGGGCACTCTTCTGGGAACAGGGAAACATGAGTGTAAATTGCTTCAGGCAGAAGAAGAAATTGAACCTGGTTCCCAAGCTGAGAACCAGTAAAAAAACCCCTCAGTCTTCAGGAATCCATTTTCTTTTGTTCTTCTGCAGGTGTTTAAAATATAGCTTGACACGCAGTAAAATGTTGCATTAATA
Source organism: Corvus brachyrhynchos (assembly GCF_000691975.1). Classification (NCBI taxonomy): domain Eukaryota; kingdom Metazoa; phylum Chordata; class Aves; order Passeriformes; family Corvidae; genus Corvus; species Corvus brachyrhynchos. The sequence goes on along the minus strand of NW_008237229.1, from coordinate 5,711,516 downwards.
TTAGAAAAAAGTTTTCAAAAGTAGGAATCCCCAAAACTGTCAGCAGAATTTAATGCAACTAATGAAAATAATGGCTTCTCAACATTTCACTTTGGCAAGGGAGTAAAAAATTTATTCCTCTGTCAGCCTGAAACATAGGAGTTAACACATTTACAAAGTCTACTTTAGCCATACCTCAACTATTTTCTTCAGCAAGGTTTCTCAGAAACAGAAGTGCATGTATTACATTTCTAACGCTGACCTCTACAATTACCAGAACCTTTCACAACTAGGTAGGAAGCAAGCAACTCTCAAGCACTAACCCACATTGTACAATGGCCTGTTTGGTGTTGGTCTCAAAACAAATTTTTACTGTAGGAGTGTGAATGTTGAATAGATAATCATTACACTATTCTTTTTCTCAGGATAAGGCTGGCATTTACCTTCACTTCTCTTTAGTCATAATAGATGTGGGCTTTGAAACAGATTGTGGCCTTTTTAATTTTTGTTCTGTCATTGTTTCACTCCTCTGGCTCTTTGTGTAGATATTACTGAATCACAACCACCCAGCTGCATTGTAGCTATGCTAGATATTAGGCCACACTTGTTGTTCCCTTGACATAAAACCTTTGCAATAATTTACCTTTATAAATTACAATAAGAAAGAGAAAATAAAGCCAAGATAAGAAAGCTATCAGTATTCTTATTAATTATGTGAAGGCTGTAATAAGGTCATGTTCATTGGGTTACAGTAATCACTGTAAAGAGAAGGCTGTATTTTCTTTTCTTTTTTGTCCCAAAAGAAAAATAAAGATTATGCCAACCTTGTTTAACTGAAATCTCCAAAGAAAGGGTACTCTGTCTTTCTGTATGTTTTCCCCCACTGAATTTGCATATGAAATATCAGGAAAAATTGGACAAAACACACGAGGCAAATCTCTTTTCTCATCATAGTTAAGGTTATAAGTCCTACTGATTTTGATGGGAGAAGAAGTGTATCCATTACAATCACATGGTGCTTGTAAAATTACCTCTTATTTCAAACTGATATTTTTATGAAAGCCTAATCATTTCCTCGTACATTCACCTAGATAATACAAAAACCTCACTGTGAAGTGTAAACATAATACCTATCCATGTACCTGTAGACTGGATTTTAAAACTGTTTTATTACACACAAATATACTTCTGACATCACAGCCAAGGCTGCATACAGAATAAGTTTGCTAATTTATCCCAGAATATTTGTTAATAAATATGGACAGCAGAACTAGCTTAGACCCAGAAAACTTTAAGAAAAATACCTGGCATCTTAAGAGTGTTTGAAATAAAGGGAATAAAAATGTTGCTCAAAATATTTATATGAGCATTTATTGTGTCATTTTGAAATTTTAATTCTCTATTTGATGTATGAATAATGCATTTCAAGCTAGTCATGAAGAAATTTGGACATGCTATTCCCTTTTCTTTTTTGACATATTTTTAGTAATAATTTTAAGATTTGGGATGGCTTTTTTGCACATTTTTTCCTTATTCCTTCTGGCATAAAATTGAAACTGCAATAGAATTATACATCAGATTATTTAACTGTACGGTCTTTATCCATTTCACAAAAGATGTATCCACCACCCTTTATTTTTCTTGTACATAGTAGAATATGAATTATGATCATGAGCTCTAGATTGTAGATGTGCCATGATCTTTTTGATCTATTTCCTAGACTTCAGATTCTGCAAAGAGATTATTTTCATTTCAATTGTATATTGAGATGCATGTGAATTAACATAACCACCTGGGTCAAGATATTAGTAACAATATCATGTGTCAGATTTCTGTAATGTTATTATAGATAGGAGTTAAGAGATCTGTTCTGTAACATGCATTGAAAGATGACTATTTTATATCTAAATATAATGTTTGTCCATACTGGCAACTCTATGGATACTAATGCCATACTCAATAGATTGCAAGACTCAGGTTGACTTTAAAAAGAGCCTGAACAGTAGCATGTACAATTTTCATTAGGTTTAGCACTGATTTAAGTTGACATGTAATTGAAGCATGTATCACTTTAAGTAGAATTGCAAGCTTACATATCATCACTAGTGCGCTTTCAAATATAATTCTTACATGATTCTGATAATAAGACATAATTCAATTGCTATTAAAGTAATTATTTGTAATATCTTGGGCCTTGAGGATAAATTATTTCTCTACATGAGGATTGCCTGCAGTGCAGATAAAGTAAAATATAACTGAAAAATTTTATGCCACTTTTAATAATCAATTATCAGGCTCAAAGTGGAAAGAGAAATATTCCTTTTCAGCAGCCAGAAGGCAGGTGTTCACTTAGCTAATCCTCACAGTGCTCAATTTCCCTATTTTAGTTTCTGCTATTTCTTTGCACCTGCTTTATTCCCCAATCTCTTTTTCCATTACCTATATTCCCACTGTAGTACTCATGACTATGCTCTTTTAAAGCTTCTGTTCCTCCTCAAGTAGAGAATTTTGTCCAGTAGAGAGTGTGTAAAAAGCTTCCACTTGTTTAATTCTTTACAAGAACACAACTGTGTGCTGCAGGATACAAAAGCACAGACATTTTTTGTTTCTGTTCTTTCAAGAACTATGTAAATTGAAAGGCCTAAAAAATGTAACTTGTTTTCCTGTTTTCTCCAGTCTCCATCACAGGCAATACACATTGTGTGTGAAATGTTGGACACCCTCCCCTACATACAAAACACCTGAAGAATGCCTTATTTTGCTTCCAGGCAACACCAAAATTCACTTCTTGGAATATCTTTAATAAGAACAACCAGTAAATACTCCAACTTTTCAAAACTGTTATGTTGCTAACCATCACTCATTGCCATGGCAGCCCTTAAATGAGCCAATTAAATTAGATATAATCAGTGTAAACATCTGTAAAATACTATTGACAAATACACAGCAATTAAATCTCTTAGCAAAGAAAAATACAGAGACTTAATAAAGCAGTTGACTCATATGTAAATGAGAGTGCCATGACCAAATAGTAAAAGCAATTGAAAAATGTGCTGATGTGGATTAGGCTGGCGAGATACCAAAGAAGAAATTAATGTTAGAGCCAGGACAAAGCCTATGGATGGCCAGGTTAAATAATTCCTTTGTCTCATGAATTTTACAAGAGAAAGGAGTTTAGCTTGGTTATGAAAAGAAAGAGTTGACTCTAAGGTAGGAAAAAAGATAAGATAGGAGGCAAATAGGGATTATACAAGCACAATATATTACCTAATTGCTCATTTAGACACTGGAGTGAGAATCAAGTTTGTAATGAAGGAATAGAGGAGAGGTGCAGGAAGACCCAGTTGCAGCACTGCTATGCTACCAGGATGGGTGATCCCTTTATTCAACTCAGTTTCAATTTCCTCCCCATCCAGAAACCTCCTTACCCCAAACATCCAATGCTGAGCCCATCTAGAAATGTGTGTCCAGGTTTCCTTAACAAACAACACTCATTTGGGTGAGATGCACAACTGTATATGTCACTGGCTTCCTATGTGCAGAGTACTTTATATAAATATATATTTTATTGTTGGGGGGGGAGGGGTTGTTTATTTTGTTTTCTTTCCAGAGAGAGCAAAATAAAACAAGACAGTACATTCACTGTAGAAAGTCTTCACAAAAATTGGCCTTGAAGGTAAAGCTTATACCAGAGAGTGTCATCCTCAGCTATTGCAAGTAATTACTTCATATAATTCTCTTAATAATAGTCCTCCAAAACTATCTCAAAGGAGGGTTACTTTCTTGCCCTCACCATGCTATTTGGAAAATAATACAAAAATTTCATTGACTGGATATTTAGAAAGTGTCCAATAAATGCATTAACAGTTTAAAGTAATGTATTCTTGTTCCAGCATAGTCCTTTACTTTTTACAACTCCTTTGCTCAGATATTTGCTCCACTGAGGTATTTATAGGGAGCCATCAGCTGGGTGAATCCAGCCAAACACTTTTAGTCTATGCCAATAAGATCTACTCTTTATCACTGCAATCATCCTAGGATCCTTCTAAATTTTTTTCTAAATGAATCTATCTTTCTGGAGTACCAGTTGTACTAGGATTGCATCAGCTTGGAAATACCCAACTACTGCTGTAAGAAACTATAGAAGAAATATTGGCTTTAATGATTCATGCATTCATTATAATTGTACTGACCATAATGGAATAATTCAGTATTAATGCTGATCTCCAAAGGACTCTATTGAACCAAGTGCATCTGATAAAGTATCTGTGAAATGAAAAATCATTCAGTCCAAAATTCAAGCATTCAGCCTCTCAAATGCTTCTTCAAACCCTAACCTTAACCTTCTTCCTCAACTCTGATTCCTGCTTATCTGAGATGTGAGCATGTGATTTAGCTGCTCAATCCCTCTGATTTCCAGAAGGCTGATTTCACAGGAATGTATTGTTTAACAGTGTCGAGTAAAAGTCAGTCTTATCCTATTGAAATAGAAGACAGCATTTTCTACCAGTCTTTTCAGGAGCAAGTAGCTTTTCTCCTTATAATGTTTCCAAACTGGAAGCACTGAGAAAATTAACTAGTGAAAGCAACAAACAATTGGCAGTACTTCAACAACACTTTCAGCAGTGGCAACTTTTGAGGCATGCCCCAGTTTGAGACAAATTAAGGGAAACAAAACATGAGGTTTTGGTTGGCACCAGTCCTGCCCGAATCTGCTGCAGTGAAGAGATCTCTCCCACAGTTTAGCAGTCTTCTCACAGCTGCCAACGTGGGTCATAGTGGTTCATGAGGTTTTAGTCTTTTAAGGATATTTAGAAAGCTATTTTAAAAGGATATTTTAAGGTTTTAGTCTTTTTCAGGCTACTCCAGCCTGAAAGTAAATGCTTTCTTCTTCAATCTCTAAAAGCCTTTCACAACATCTATGGGCTCTGGCATTGAGCACTTTTGCACGAGCTGCATGTGGATTTTTACATCCCACCAAAGTACTTCGATGAGTTATAGAGAAACAGTTTGTAATATTACAGTCTTCACCACGGCTTGCAAGGAGAATTTAAGCTTTGGCGCTGGAAGCATTGTGGAGAAATTCTATTTTTCTATTCCCAAGACCAGGGCAGATTTGGGGACAGTATTAGCTCTCGCTAGAATTTAAAGTCAAACAGAATAGTTGCTTATGGTCCGTGTCAGAAACTGGTATGGAGCATGCTCCAGTGATGTCCACTCTGGCAAGGAATATTATGAAGGGCTGGCTGTAGCCTACAAGTAACCCTTACAGAGAAATCTATAGTCATGCTAGAGCAGGTCTTTGTGCTCTTTTCACTTAAGAAACCAAGTTCTATTCTATTCTACTCTATCACTTCAGATTAATTAATTACAAAATATTTTGTCATTAAAAAAAAATTAAAACTAGAAACTTTCTGTATATGAAGCTCTCCTCCATCCTCAACAGAAATGTACTAAGCGCATAATCCTTTGTGCCATTCTCATCAAACACAGGGAATTCCAGGCAAAGCTAGAAATAGAACAATTAATATTATAATGCTTAGGGGCTTTAGCAGTTGTAATTCAGTGGTTAATTTGTACTGTAGTAATGAACCAGTAAAACTGATGAGACTGGACTGTGAAGGGAAATATCCTGTCTCTATGTCAGGTGGCCTTCCTTTAGGTCATCCATTGAGCCTCTGGAGGATACAATACAGGAAATTATTAGAAATGCCTGAGAACAACCTGAGAGAGCTTTGAAAACAGGCAGGCTCAAGTAGGAGAGCCAGAAAGTCAGGTCTGTACTCCATCGCTGATTTTCGTCCTGTAACTGGTAGCAGTTGTTATGGCAGCACATGTGCCTAGCACTCCCTCCCCTCACACACACCCTCCCCCAAAAATGGAAGAGCATAAGATCATACAGAAGGCAATAAAGGAAAAGCACTCAAGAAGACAATGAAATCTTCTGTAAGCTTCAGTCTACATAGTCTTATATAAAGCACCTAGTGCAGGATTTCTTTCACTTACTAGTCCCTAAAGTGAAGGTATAAATGCAGAGGTTTGCAATTAAGAGAGAGTATATTCCAGCCTTCCACTTTGTATAGATGTTCTTTATTACTAAGGAAATTAAAGTGGTTTTGGCAGGTTTCTGAAAAAAAATGCAAATAAATCTTGCTTAATTTTCTTCGAGTTCTGCAACTTAGCCCATTTAGTCCAACATTTTAAATACAGGTTTACGAATTTGACTGTTACATTGTCATTAGTATAAATTAAATACTCAAACCAAAAAAATTATTTGGAAGATGTGGTCTCTATCCAGAATTTTCTTGGTTTCTAAGACCAAATATACACTTTAATCTTATGTGAAATCTAATTTATTTTTTCATTTTTGAAAAGAATTATACGAAATCTATAAAGATGTTGAGACATAAGTTTTCTTTTGCCTCTCAGGAACATAATTTTCCAAACATGAACCTCATACAAACTACTGGAATCTTGAGTTCAAGATTTTCCCCTGCAAAATGATATCTCATGGTTGATGTCCTGTAATATTTGTATTTCACTTCCTTATTGTTGCAACTTAGTTCATTTTTTGCCTGCTTACTCCCATATAGAAAAAATCAATTTTTGAATTTTCAATTGTTTCCTTTTTTTCAGTGTAACAGGTTAAGACTGGAACTCCAGATTAATGACTGAATAATAATTTTAGTCGAGATAGGTTTTTTTCCAAGACCACCATCACTATCATCTCACGCACTCCTCTAGCATGCTTAGACTTAGACCAAATTATCTTGAAGAATTTTCTTTTTCTATCTGGGCAGGATGCCTGTGACTAGCTGTTCCTCATAAGGGTCCAGATTTTTACTGTCATGTAGCTGAGGTGCTCTTTCTTATGAGACCAACTCTGTAAATCAGGTGTCCCATAGAGTCACCCAGCACAGGAAGATTACAGAGCAGCTCCTCTCCTGCTGCCACTGCCTCTACTGACACACGTGGTTTTCCATTAGGTTAAGGATCTGGCCAAAGGAATGCTTCATAGCAGATTCTGGGCAAAGAATTTGCCCCAGATTTGTAAAGGAAAAGAGTCTACAAGCAAAAGCCACCTCTTCTCTCCTTGGCCAATGAATAAGATTTGAAAGGAAAGTAAAGTAAACGGCACACATGGAATTTTTATAAGGTTTGGCATCTGCCAGTGCAAATCTCTGATGAACCACCCAATGTAACTGTGTAGCAACTAAACAATTTCCAATTATAGATTGCCCTAGTGTCTGTATAATTACAAGTTTAAAAAAAAAAACTTGTCGCTATACAAATGTGAGGCTCTTTGTGATTTCTCTAACAGTAGAGGGTACTCCAACTAACTCTGTCTGGATAACTAGCAGACAATAAACAACTCCATCTTTTAAACAGGGAAACATCCATGTGGATGTTTTTTTCCTTTTTTTTTCTTTGAAAGATAACTTCAAAATAAGCTACTACTAGGATCTAATTTTAATATCCTTAATCTTGATATTCTCTTTTCTCAAAACAAGTAATGTACTGACAAAATGAAGTTCAGATCCTTAATAATTTAAAAGTTTTATAGTTTTAAAAGGTCCTGATTACTTTGGAAACTACTGGTTGTTTTTAAGCTTTTTTTAAACAAGCAATTTCTCAAAATGTTCAGCTATTAACTCAAAAGTAGCAACAAGAGACTCAAAGGGCATCTTTTACTGTCTATGCTTCATAAGAGTCATGATATTTTGATTTATTTTTTCCAAGAGACAGGAAAAAGAAGGCATTCCGGAAACTTGTTGTCTGAAATATATATCTTATACCAAACACCATCTGAAGATGGTGAAAACTTACAGTGAGCAGCAATGTATCAAACTAGGTTTAGTTTAGTTATCCTTATCCTGAAAACAGGTGAAATGCTTTTCTTGAGGGGAGAAAAAATTATTTTAATTGATTTCCCATACCATTGGAAACTCCCAAGTTTTGCATCGTTGTGGTTGTGTTTCCATGTGTGTTTGAGTGAATAACAAAGTAAACAGGGAACTGAAATTCATGTATGACCTATGTTTTGGGGATTTTGCCACCTTAATGTTCACTTAAGAATAAAATTTAAATGTCTTTAAAATGTAGCTTTGCAGCTGGCAAGTCTTGCCAAAAAAATCTGCTGAGCAACCTTTGGGGAGTGTGATTGCAGGACAGGTAGCCGTACCTAAACATAGGTACTACTGTGGTTTCACTCTCCACACAGGATGTACATGGCCCTTGGCACTCACAGATCTCTGTTTCCTGCTTTGTCTTTGTGGATATTGTTTCTCAGATTCCAGCTCTGAGAATATGTCTAACCATGCTGTTGTTTTAACTCAGTTTGCCCTGGCATTTTAAATTTTGCACATTTTAAATTTCCTTTAGCTCTGCTAAAGGAATTGCAATGGGCCCCTTCCAGTACCAGGGATCAAGGACTCCAGCAATATAACTCTTGTTTGGCCTGAGATCCTAGGTCTGAAAGCACTAGTTTGGAAGTCCTATATATTTTTCATATGTTTTTGTTAATTATCTGTATGGCACTGTTGAAAACAAGACAGAAAATGTCCTTTTGACATTGAATGAAATCCTTACAAGCTACAAGCACTGTGTGTACTTTTACTTTTATTCCTGGCATCTCTGGAAAGATACAGTACAGCTAAAGAAACTGTAGAGGTTAAATATAATGAGCAAGAATGTAGAAAAATTCCCTTACCAGGAGAGAATAAAAGCAGGATTTGGGTATATTCTTTCTGGAAAGAAGACTGAAGGGGCATGTAATCAAGATTTGCAAAATCAGGAATGTGGTGCATAAGACTTGTGCAGAGCTGACTTTCATCAAAACTTGCAATACTGTAATTAGAGTAAAACAATACAACTAGTAGAGATTCTGTTCAAAACAAATAAAATACAGCACTTTTTCATATTGGGGGCAGGGAACTTCTGGAAATTCCTGTCAGAGGGGTCACAGCAGCACAGTGTCAGCAGGATAGAGGAGATGAGACAAATTGTGAGCAATAACTCAATAAATAGATGGTAAAAGAAGTAGAAGGGGATAGTCCTTGCAATGTCAAATGATCAAAGATGCTGCAGAGCTTAAATGTCAGTGGAGAGCAGAAAGGGGCCAATGCTGTGTGCTCTTCTTAAACACCCTCCAGTATTGCCATAGTCAGAGACTGACTTGCAGGGTAAATGTTTTATTGTTCTTTCCTTTCTGACATTGTACCTCACGCCGCAAAACTCCTCAGTGATATCAAATCCTAAGTAATACAAGATAAGATGAGATAACAAGAAAAGCTCTCTGATGCAAACTAGTGGAACACAGACACAGAGGATGGAGTTATGGGCACTAACTAAATACTAGACCAATGACAAAGCTAATAAAATAAGTGAGGTTTTTTCAATCCTGGGCCCATTGCTCCACTGGCAACATCTTCCTGTATTTGTTAGGACATGCAACTTCCAGTGGCACAAGGTAGTTTTAAGTGCACTGATGTAGAGTATGGAATGTGAACAGAAGTGAATTTTATCTTTTGTGTGGTTTTTGGTTTGTTTTTTTAGTTTATTTCACAAAACAAATCAGATTGTTTCTTTGCTTTTCTCTCTTTTTAGCTAAAGTTTTTGTCATAAACCATTTTGTACACTTTTTTCAGTCATTAAAAAGCAAGGAAAAGCTATTTTCTTCCAAATTTTTGTTGAAAATGTCTTTGAACTTAAAGTATAAGAGTTCCAATTTTAGTATTATTGTTCATCTTAAACTGTAGAGAAAATAATGTACATATTAGTATTGTACATGTGTTAACAACAGTGTTGCTTTGCTACTAATAATTTTACAACAAGGAAAGAGATGAATTAAACCAAAAATTTTTAATATTCTATTATTCTTGTTAATTATACTGATAGTGTCTTTGGTTATCCAAAATGCAATATGTCCCTGAAATGTACATTATAGATACCAAAAGTGGAAAGCAAGGGTAGAGCTGGTTTACAGGTTTAAACTAGGTATTGCATTAAGTACTTTTTAGCAGAAGGTATTTAAATTCTAATTGCCTTACGCTTACAATTTTAAAAAAAGTGTTTCTCAGGCAATAAAATTTTAGATTTAAGCCAAAACAAGTTCCATACCACATGCTTGTACCAGTAGTTGAACATAGTGCTAAAATGATATATTTTGTTTAGTTCATGTGGATAACTGCTACTTTTAAGTTGTGCAGGTGTGTGCAATCCAAAGCAAAAAAGTGGTTAAAGCACTAAATGAAGATAGGCTCATAAAGTGGTATTTTTAAACTAAGAAAGATAAATTATTTTGCTATTAATCTCTTATTTATTTTTTTTCGTTCATTTACATATTATCAGAAGAAAGTGTGTGCTCAGGGGGGAGAATTTCCTGCATTTCAGAAAATTTTAATTAAAAATGTATTAGTTATTAAGGAATGGTTGGCTTTTAATGTATTCACTTTTCCTTTTAATCTATCTATTAGCTTCACATGTTTTATTAATTATTTTTTCCAAATGTACTAAATACAGCTGAAGCACAGTTGTAATGTAAATCATGATTGCTAATTTTAAGATGGGCGAGGAACAAAATGATGTATTTAAAATTTTCAGATTTTTTTTGAAGTTTGTATTAAGTTTTCTTGTAATTTTTGTCACGCAAAATGCTGCTCTCCCTCACTGGGTTGTTTGGTTGCTGGGTGGTAAAAGGAATAACTATTGAATACTTTGCAAAGTGAAATACAGACCATGTGAACTTTAATGTGTGTTTTGTTTTGGTTGGTTTATATGTTTTCACCTCTCTGTTTTGCTACTTTTTGCATAACTTGAAACTTTTTAAAAAGTACTTTGTGCATCTCCTTCTTCTTACAGAAAAGCATTTCTCTATGTCTATCATGTTTTCAGATTAGATATATGTGAAATTGCATGGTTTTACTAACAATTTAGAACTGGCCTAATTAGGTTAGGTTATTTGAACAAAACTCAGTATGTCAATTTTTCCTCTAAAATAGAAGCATATGAACAATTTTCATTCCATTTCTGTTGCATAGGATAGTGAATTAATAGCTTCAAGTAAACATGGTAGTTTGTTGTCAAAGTAGTCAAAGGACAAGTCTTATAATTTCAGAATTTTCTAAAGTAACGTACAAAGAAAGAATTCTTAATTAGCAAGCCAAGGAAATATTCCTCCTTATTAAATGAAGGACTCTGTAAACACAGTATTTGAAAGCATTAACAGCAGTTATTGCACTCATGGATGATATAAGTACAAGTGGGAAATGAATTGCCTCCATTGACTTCAGCAGAATGACTGGGAACCTAACCCATGCTGTGAGACAACTTTTGAACAACTGCTGTAGTCATTAAGAACTACTTTTTAATTTTGTTACTCAAAAGGATGACTTACCCATGTGTGTTCTTTCCTTTATAATCTCAGTACAGGTTAAGAATATACCTCTTAGGATCTGGAATTTAAATACTTTCTTTTTCAAATAAAGCCAAGGCACTGAAATTTTCTTTTATTTAAATGTTGTCAGCAGGA